>NW_022639463.1:2232296-2235235 GCF_010583005.1 Odontomachus brunneus
ATATATATATATATATATATATATATATATATATATATATATATATATATATATATACGTGTGTACAAACATAAAGATAATATAATTAAAATATCAAACATTTGTATATACATATCGTACAATATGTATATAAAATAAAAAATAATTTTCTAAACTTTTATGTGAATTCTCTCTTTTTCTCGATATATTTATATATTCATATTTTAAAGCAATGTAAACTGAAATATACATTTATACAAATACTCTAAATCACATTAATATGTATGATTTAAAGTTAACTAACACAATAAATATCAAAATTGTGCAATATTATATGAAAAGAATTATAAAACAACGTTATTGGAATTTCTTTTTATTAAGAGAACTATTAATGTTTAACCAACTTTGAGTTTTACTATTTTACATTTTTCTTGAAATAAATTATTATGTGTCTTTGCTAAATTAACTTTTTATCTTGAATTGTATCAGTGTTTTGTACGTACGGTTAACAGCTAGTTTGCCGGCGAAAGATACTGGACGACGGCCTCTGTAAAACATATTATTAGGTACGACCAGGGGGTTATGTTATAGCTTCAACGCCAATGCGGAGTGAACCTCGGGAGGGTTGCTACCGGGGGCCAAATACCTAGCTGCAGCTTGTAGAAACGCTTGCTCGACCAATAGCAACGAGTTGCGACGCTCCCCTGATATATGGGGGAGCACCCCTTCGCTTACCAACTTTCAGTCGTACTACGGATAATGGCGAACGTTCCGCAGCTGATATTCTTCTACGACTTCCATCAAATGTTAAACTATCGTAAATTAATCTCGTAAAAAAAGGATGAAAAAAGTAACTACTTTGTAATCTTTAACGACTTACTTGCTATTTTAAAGAAACAGTTTATTCGTGAGTAAATACACTATATTGCAAATTATACATTTAAAGATGAGAGGAAATAATGCACGAGTTAGAGAGGAATTCCAAGCGATATATTATGTTTATCTTATATTAACTTTCCTAGTAGAGTCGTCAAAAATCACAAGAAAGTTCGAAAATAGCAAGGACATTTATTCTTGCATAATAATCACGGAAGTCTTTGTATAAAATATCACATAGATTTTTTATTGATTTGTGCAAAAATTTTTATTCATTATATGATTTAACCTAAACAAAATTTGTCAAAAAGAAATATAACATGAAATCAAGTTGTCATTTACAGATGCTCGATGTATGTGAGTGCTAGAAGATTGTCCACTTTACAACGATTGTATCGAAGAGATTAACATAGTTTTTAATATGACTATCTTAAAAAGAACAATTATATTATATTTTATTATTCACCGAATCTATACTCACCGAATTTAGTCCCATATAATTTCTTTAATGTTGAATCTATAGCGGTCAATGTAGAATCTACAGCAACCAACGATTGGCCAACTAATACGTGCTGCTGAAGTATTATTTAAATTACTATTTAGGTCACCAGACTTGGGCAAATTTTAATATAACTATATGAATATTAGAATTAAGTCATTTTGAACGTTTTGGTACTAGAAGCATTATATCTTTACTGCTCATTACCCAGATAGCCAAATGATAGCACTATGCTAGCACAGTGCCAACAAATGCATGCCTTTTCAGCAGATTCCGATCCACTGCGTCCGCATTAAGCTTAGTTTTTGACAACATAGTCTGGTAATATAATGTAACGAAAAAAATGCAGTAAAAATCAAATATATACTGCTAACACTAAGTGTCAGCAGAAATGTAACAAAACTTACGTACATTGTGCTTTCATGGTATGACAGCAAAACGTAACAAAAATCGAGCAGGACGTGTCGTCACAACGTAATAACAAAATCGCGGTAAAATTAAAGCACGCCCTGCCATCACGGCGTGACAACAGAAACGTGGCAGAAATCGAGCAGAATTTACTCTCACGACGTGACAGCAAAAACGCAGCAAAAATCGAGCAGAACGTGCCGTCACAAATTTCTAAAAATATTCATTTTGAATTACTTATAGAACAATAGATGTATACTTTATAAATTATTTTATACATGATATGTATTACTTTTTTCAAACTATTCGTAAATGGAATATTTCGAAACTATTTGTAAATGTCACAGCGTTTGCTGATTTTACTTGAAAATTTTAAATTACTTGATTCCAATATTACATCACATTTAAAAATTCTCATTGGAAAAACTTGAAAACTTGGACCACCCCTGAGGCACCTCTGGATTATGAGTCTATTGCTTTAGGCACTACACCATTTCGTCGATCGAACGTCTTCTATTTTGTCTATATGTATTGTAATTAACACAGTAATATAATTTTCTGATAATATGATTTAATAAAATGATTTAATTTCAATAAAAATTATATTTTTTGTACTTTTATTGTTAATTTAACTCTTAGCTAATGAGGTGAGATCTACAAAACTCCGTACGTTCCATTTTGTTACCTTTAAATTTTTATAGTAAATATTTTTCTTGTTAACTTATTAAATAAACAAAATCATAAAAAATGATAAACTTTGAGTAATTATAAAATAGTACAATTAAGAAAAAGAAAAATCTATCTTATTTTATAAGATTTAATTAAATTAATTAAATTAATGTATAAATCTATAAAAATTAACACTTATTATAAGCGATGGAGTATCTGTCTAATTTAACCATAAAATGTTACCTTTTGTTACCTTCATTAGTTAAACAAATAAACATAGGATAATACGCTTACTTTATTCATTCAAGATAAAGCGAATTTCTTCTTTATCTGCATTCAATATAAAATACCACAACCACCAAATGTTTACACGATGATCACATGGTGCGCGCATGCAGTATTAAGTCGCCATATTGGTGTTCGATGCTTAATATTCGATGCTCATTGGTCCATATGATCTTATGCTATGCATATGCAGTTATGTCAATTTGTGTGCGATAGCCCTTAG
>NW_022639463.1:2235362-2249609 GCF_010583005.1 Odontomachus brunneus
TCGATGCTCATTGGTACATACGGTCTTATGCTATGCATATTATGCATATTATGCATAGTTATGTCAATTTGTGTGCGATAGCCCTAACAACGCAACATATTGACATATCATGCGAGTATCGTGAAAGCTCTATACACCTTAGAATGATAGAATACGGCACTGCGTGATTTTCCGTGCGCACATTTTCTGCTTTCGATATCAAACAGAACCAACATAGTATTTGCATGACGTACTGAACACAACGTGCACTTAAGCTGGTGGCACACAGAAAAACTTAAACAGTAAAACTTAAACAGTAAAACGTAAGCAGTAAGCAAATTGACCAATCACAGTCATTGATTCTTCTTACGGTCCAAGAATCAACGACTGTGATTGGTCAATTTGTTTACAGCTTACGTCTTACTGCTTAAGTTTTTCTATGTGCCATCAGCTTAAAGCGAGAAGCACACATTCTTGCATAAAAGCATAAGGGCCTCCACACACAACTTGACATAACAGTAACGTCAAACGTATCTTAAGAATTGACAATTAATTTTAAGGTCGCCATTTTGATGAATACTCGACCGTAATTGGTCAATTCTTACGGTACGTCTTATGTTAAGGCTACGGAAATTTGTGTGTAGAGATCTTAATACATAACGCATAAGAAAATTGACTAATCAGAGTCCTTTATTTTCATCGTGACAATAGAAATGAGAATTCTGATTGGTCAATTTTTTTATGCGTTGTGCATTGTGCCTTTATGCAAGAGTATGTGCTCCCCGCTTTATCGGGCGTATTGCACTGCGTGAGCAATACCGTCTGCATATTTTCTGCTTTATCGATATAAAATAGCACAGTACTAACATAATACTTGCATGACGTGCTGAGCACAGTGTGCATTAACGTGCCGGCACGCTTGGTTATCGGGATAGTAAAGGCACTTTGTTAGGCAACTTTGTTAGATGGTGTCTCAAAAATGCGCCTAGCTCTAAAATCGGGCTAGTAGCCGCTCTCAGGCTTCTCTCTGCTAGGTTGCGTTCAGATTTCTCATCCGGGTGCACTCTATTACTAGAAACATTATAGTATATGTTAAATATACTATAGCATTTTCAGTATTAAAGTGCACCCGGATTGGAAATCTGAACGCACCATAAGATACGTTATTGCCAGACTCTTATTAGAGGGATTCTAAACTTACAAGACGTTATTTCGAGACTCTGGGAATTTATTACAATTCTGTATGAAAAGTAAAAATGCGAAAAGTAAACAAATTTACTAGAATATTTATCATTTTATTGGTCAATATCTAGTGAATTCACTCACTTTTCGCATTTTTACTTCTTACACAGGGTTGCGTTTCAATTCCCCATCCGGGTGTGTTCTATTACTAGAAGTGTTATAGTATATGTAACATATACTGTAGTGTTTCTAGTAATAGAGTGCACCCGGATGAGGAATCTGAATGCACCCTAGAACAGTAATAAGCTCCCTGATTCAAAGGTCTATAATGGCTCCTGCACACAAGACGCGGTAATGCTTGCCGCGCGGCGGAAGTCTGCGCGACAGCCAATCAATATGTTGTTTTTCCGTAGGAGCTAGAAGGTTATTACGGAAAGCAGCATATTGATGGGCTGTCGCGCGAATTTCCGCCGCGCGGCAAGCATTACCGCGTCCTGTGTGCATAAGCCATAACTCCGGCCACTAAATTCAGGCTGCACTCAAATTCCCCACCCGGATGTATTCTATTACTAGAAGTACTATAGTATATGTAACATATAATGTTTCTAATAATAGAGTGCACCCGATTAAGGAATCTCAACCCCTGGGCACACCCCTGGGAGTCGATTCTGTATCTCGAAACGAAGTGAAAATTACAAAAGTGAGCAAATATACTAGAATATTCGTAATTTCATTGGTCAGTGCCTAGTGAATGTAACTCACTTTTGTAATTTTCACTTCGTTTCGAGATACAAAATTGACTCTCTGGGCTGCGTTTGAAAACTCTACTCGACGAATAGAGTAGCATTTCATCAACCAATAAGAACAAAAATAACTAAGATTTCTTTATCATAATTGGTCAATTATATGTACTCTACCCACCAGTAGAATTTTGGAACGCAGTCCTGGTGGCTCTCATGTTTCTCTCTATTGCGCATGACTATTTAGTAAAATTGGATTTATCACATCAAAGAAACCGATCTAAAGCCAACGGCACACGATGCTTGTTTTCATATTGGATTGCTTGCTGGATGGAAGTACTCTATTCTGATTGGTCCGTCTTCAGAAATGCACCAATCAGAATAGAGTATTTCCATCCAGCAAGCAATCTAGCATGAAAACAAGCATTGTGTGCAGCTGGCTTAACTTCTTGTTTATGTCTAGCTGCGTTCGGAAAACATCACTTGAGTACTCTCCCTCTCTTTTTATCTCACTCTTGTATTTCGCTCGCTCCAACGGCTATCGTTTAGTAGTGTGCACACAGTGTTTCCGAACGCAGTCTATGTTGTCCTAAGCGCGGTGATACTACACAGGTTATAATTTGATGACGGTCACTTGTGAATAACAATATCCAACAATGATACTTTCACGAGGATTAAACGTATTAAAAATTGCATATAAAACAAATCAAAATAAAGTTGCTGCGATAAATTTGCAATCTGTTAGATCATGCCACGAGTAAGTAGAATTGTTATATAATTCTACGTTATGCGAGGTTATGTTCCAATATTTGTTTTCTGTTATTATTTAAACTAAGCATAAATAAAAATAAATATATATTATATGTAGTTACTTAAGAACAATTGTTAGATCTCTCTTCTGTATTACATAATTATTAATAATAAAGTGTATTGTTAATAGTTCTCAGACAATTGATATAAGAGTATAGTTTTTTGTGATTTATTTTTTTGATATTCTTAATAATTTGTTAATATATTATTATTAATATGCTATTGTTACTAGCTTACCATGGGCATATCGTTCAATTTGTCCAATGCAAAAGAATTATTTATATGCAGCAGAAGCTTTCGGAGGTTTTATGTGGTGGTGGATATTGTGGCATTTTTGGCATGACTTTGATCACATTGTCGTAAGTCCAATAATTAAATCACATTGTCGTAAATCTAATAATTAAAAACATTAATATCACCAGTTTGATATAATTCTGATATTAATAATGTAATGCCAAAATTTTATAAAATATTTTGTTCAGGGAGAATTTCCATACCCAGAAACAGATAAATGGACAGATGAGGAATTAGGAATTCCACCAGATGATTACGATGGAACTACAATGTGAATAGCTTAGAAAACTACATGAGTGTTATATAGAAAAAAAATGTTACTCTTATATATTCCAGAATAAACTTGTAAAACTTGATTAAGTAAAATGAAGTGCAAGTATATATAGTAATTTATTTTGTGTACTAAATTGACATACTACTACAAGAGCTTTGTATAAAGTAATTGTAACATATAGCAATTATTTGAGTTATACAATGTTAAAGCATATATAAAAAAACTTTCATCATGAACTGTCAAAAATTAATTTTCACTTGCGATCTTAATGTTGATTGTTTTTATTTCAAGATATTCTTTCAAGCCTTCCTCTCCCCTGAAAGAAAATGACGAGTTTAATAATATATTTTGGTGAATTACTTAAAAGTATTTTTAATTATTCAAAATGTCAGTTGGAAAAAAATGTGTTAAGTGTAAACATATTTGTAGTAAAACATAATTCTTATCTATTTCATTGATTATACTTTGCAACATAATCTTAAGTAAGAGGATTAAAAAATGTCAGGATATTTTAAGTCAGTTATTTCTTATATTAACTATTACTTCGATTATTTAGGTAAATCTAATTTATCAATTATCACTTACAATTCACGTCCTATTCCAGATTGTTTAAATCCACCGAATGGTGTTTGGGGTGTAATGGCATCGTAACAGTTGACCCTAGAAATAAGTATAAATGTGTATAAAATCAAATTATATAATCAATTTATATTATGTGTATTTTGCGAAGCTTGTCTAACTTACCAAACGCTGCCTGCTTCCACAGCTTGGGCGAATGTCAAAGCTTTATTAATATCTTTAGTAATTATGCCAGAAGCAAGACCGTAGTTGGTGCGATTTGCACGATCGATGACTTCATCCATGGTGTTGAATTTCAAAATCGATTGAACTGGCCCGAAAATTTCTTCTTTGGCGATTCTCATGTCGTCAGTTACGTTTGAGAACACCGTAGGCTGCACGAAAAAACCGATATCGCCTTTGCGTTCTCCGCCAGTTTGCACAACAGCGCCCTGCTCTTTGCCCGATTTAATTAAGCCCATCACTTTGTCAAACATGTCTTGATCGATTTGTGGGCCTTGTTGCGTCTTATGGTCAAATGGGTCTCCTACTATTCTATCGAGTGCCAGTTGCTTAGCATGTTTTACAAACTCGTCATATACTTTAGAATGCACGAATGTACGCGATCCTGCGCAACAATTTTGCCCGTGATTTCCAAATAATGCATTGTGTGCTATCTTCGCAGCTTCTTTCACTGAAAAATATTGGCAATAAATCAGAATGCAATTAATCGTTGCGTAATTTATTAGATAAAGACGCTCTTAAGTCGCTCTTATGCGATAACGTACCGTCAATATCGTCGAAAATAACAAGCGGACTCTTGCCACCTAGTTCAAGGCTAACGCGCTTAAGATTACTTTTGCCAGCAGCTTGCATTATGATATGTCCAACCTAAGAGAGACATATAATCCATTTATATATCACAATTATATATAATGTATTTATAAAATAATATAATATTGCAATGTACCGCATCGCACGCAATTATTCATTAAACTTAATTAATGACTCAAAATTTTACCTGGTTGTTTGTAAAATACTAAAGGACTTTTGTACTCAGTTTGAAAAATTCTACAAAGACACGAGCAGATGTACAATTTGAGGCAGGTGTCGTGTGTATTCATTGTAATACTATTATTTATGCAAATACCTCGCTTGATCCTGTGAAAGCCACTTTACAAATGTCTGGATGCTCAGAAATAGCTGCACCAGCAGTTGGACCGTAACCTGGGATGACATTTACAACACCTGCTGGTATTCCTGCCTCTTTAGCAAGAGCAGCCGCGTAAAGTGCGGTCAAAGGTGTTTGTTCCGCTGGCTTCAAGACTATGGTGCATCCAGTAGCTAATGCAGGAGCCCATTTCCAAGTTAACATCATAAAGGGATAATTCCAAGGGATGATTTGTCCCACAACGCCGATCGGCTCTTTCCGAGTCAATGTGAAATTGGTGCCATCTGGTCAAACAACAAATAACGCTGCTCTTATTTCACATACCAATATATCATATATAATAATAATGCATAACATTATTTATATCTATAATATATACAGGGTGTCTCACACTCTCCTCCGGGCATTTTGTGGGGACGTAGAATGGGTTAATGTGAACATAAAAATCCTATATCGTTTTGCGATAATCACAATAATTATCGAGATATTAATTGTAGAAAATTTGTAAATGATCATGCAGAATATGATAAATGAGTTATAATAGCAACGACTGCCGTCGTGTATTTATACTTTAGGTCAAATTGAACAAAAAAGTCCTCTATCATTTTCCAAATAATCACATAGATTTTTAATTATTAATTAAAGAAGATTATTGCACGATGTGATAATGCACTCATCTTCTTTAATTAATAATTAAAAATCTATGTGATTATTTGCAAAATGGTAGAGAACTTTTTTGTTCAATTTGATCTAAAATATAAATACACGACGGCAGTCGTTGCTATTATAACTCATTTACCATATCCTGCATGATTATTCACAAATTATTCACAATTAATATCTCGATAATTATTGCGAATATCGCAAAACGATATAGGACTTTTATGTTCACATGAACCCATTCTACGTCCCCACAAAATTCCCGGAGGAGAGTGTGAGACACCCTGTATATAATAAAAATATAATAATAACTAATATAATAATATAATACAATAAGTAATAATAATAATTTTGAACAAAAATACCTGTTGGTATAGTAGTTCCAAATATTTTATCACACCAGCCTGCATAATAACGGAAGAAGGCGACACTTGCTCGTATATCACCGACGGCGTTTGCATATGTCTTTCCATTATCAAGAGTCTCAAGTGACGCGATATAATCTACATCACGTTCGATAAGATCTGCGAGCTATTTTATTCATTTATATTAGGATACGGACGGTTTTCGTGTTAGCAGCAAAACAATTTATGATTGTAAATTTCTACCTTGTGAATAAGTTGTCCACGAGCGAACGGATTCATTTTACGCCATTCTGACTTTCTGTTAAACGCCCTTTTAGCGGCTTCTACTGCCTTATCTACGTCAGCCTAAAAAGAAAATTGTTTTTTTCAAATAGCTACAATCACAACTTATTTAAATTAATTCCTTTTTATTACTTAGCAACGCGCATAATTAACCCTCCGAATAACAATTTTTGCCACTTTCAGAATAACAAGCAGGTTCATTAATATCTTCTTCGATTTTTCTTCTTATTAAAATGTCCAAAAAAATCCCCAAAGAATTATCGAAACTTTCTTTACCCTTTCTTTCTTTTTCTAGTTAAAGTCCAACTAATATTATTAACTAATATAATAACTATTTTGTGAAAAGTAAATAACCAATAAAAGCATTTTATTTTTAATGATTTTTAAACAAAAATGCTTTAAGAAATAAGTAATTCTTAAAACAACCGAGACATATGACTTTACCACTCGGAAGGTTAAATCTAATAAGTTAAGTATATACATAAGTATACTGTGCAAATATTTGCTTCTTTTTTTTTTATATGTAATCAGAAAACTAGATAAGATATGACGTCAACACTGATAACTGATTTATTTATACATTAACTACAATATTATAAATTAACGTTCAATTCTTGCGTTCACTCGGTATAACGTTATAATAGTTAAACAGACAATTTTACCTTATCTCCTTCTGAAATTTCGGCAATGACCTTCCCATCCGCAGGATTTATTGTAGGAAATTTACGACCGCTTACAGAATCCACGAATTCATTGTTGATAAAGAGCTATAAATAAATATTTCACGTATGCAGTTAAAAGACAATGCTGTTGTGTATTTTTAATAAACGAAGAAAATATTTGAGAATTCGACGAAGTCGTAGACACCTAAATGGACTTACTTGAGTATATTTAATTTTCACTTGCTTCGCCATCTTATCTTCGGTAACGTCTTCCCTCGGCAGCAGTCAACGAGCAAATGACTCAATCTCGTTGAGCTTATTTAACAATATACTGTCGCTAGTATCGTGGCAATTTATATTTAGTCCTTGATAGAGAGACGCCTCTACCGTTCTCCGTATCTTTTCCTACGTACGAATATCGGATGTTTTAGTTAGGGATTATTAATGTACCGACTTATTTAATAAATACTGGCACAATAATATTAACAATATAAATATTCAAGCTTTCATTCCAATGTAGTTTCTAAGTTTAAATATTGCTAATGTATGTAAATAGAATATGAATCAATAGAAATTGCTTTGACTTTCATGAAGGTTCCTCACTTTTATTATTTTATTTATATTATTGTTACCAGGAACTATACGGTATACTAACAATTATGTCGATTCGATATCTATCATACAACGCAGTTTTAACCTTATATTTACGCAACGAAACATACCATGCCGACAATCATCGAGATATAAATCCAATCATGCTTACATTCTTTGGCTGCGTTCAGCAGAGAAAGCTGCTTCACAACTGTTATAAAATTTATGAATCTAATTGGTACAATTATACTCACATTACTCTCATATTTCGCCAAAATTAAGAGCATACCCCAGTCAGATTCACGAATTTTACAACAGTTGTAAAGCAATTTTCTCTGTTGAACACACCCATAATGTCTCGAAATATTATAAATCTAATTATCACTTCACAATTCTTAACTAATATACGATTATATAATAGGCTATTTATTATATAATTATGTAGTGTGTATAATCCATTAAAGATAGTATAACGTATAATATCATTTGCAATGCAGAGATAACACTGCATGCAACATCTCCCAGAAATTTTTATAAAATCCATAGATTTTAGATATATTCCGTATATAATATTATATATAATATTTCGTAATAGTATTTCTGTAATATTTCGTATTTAATTTTAGAAAGACTCTTCGTATCTAATAGTTGACTGCGTTTTCTCTTAAATTATCTACCGTTCCAACATATCTAATCTTATTGTTGATTAAAGAATAGATTAAATGTTTTTAGGCTATAAGTTTCATAGTTTTAAAATGGTATTAGGCAAATATATATGTACATATAATACAAGTAACACAGTAAGATTATTCAACTCGATAACTTCATTGAATAAAAAAAATTTTGTTCGCGTTTTATTTTTAAACTCTACAAACAACTGTAGTAACATGAGCTACATTAACTTTACTTTATTTAGGATTATTACCTTCATATATCAAAGTCAAGTCAATTAAAAGTGGTGACCACAAACTCAATCTTTATCTTAATTTTTTTAAATATATACACTAACTTTAAATATATACACTAACCTTTATATAAATGTGATATTTTACAAAACATATAAATATGTTATACGAAGTTAGTCATCTGCGTAATGCTTTTGTTGAAAGTCAAAGTCAAGTCAATTGAAAGTGGTGACCACAAATCAATCTTTATCTTAATTTTTTTAAATATATACACTAACTTTAAATATATACACTAACCTTTATTTAAATGTAATATTTTACAAAACATATAAATATGTTATGCGAAGTTAGTCATCTGCGTAATGCTTTTGTTGAAAGTAACAGCACTTTCTGACAGAAAAAAGATAGAACTGATTAATCTAACGGTAAATTCCGTTCTTTAAGAAAATGCAGCGATTCGTCGATGCCGCGCATATTAAATCGATAAATGTGGCTCCTTAACCATACGTTCGGACAATAGCTTAAACTGAGGAAATCTACATTCTATTATCATATGCAAATGTTCAGTTGAATTTTTAAACATACTGTGAACGTTTAACATATTTTGACAATTCAAATGTAAAACGTTGGTACGGTTTTTAACGTGTAACGTTGACTTTTCCGCAACGATCCGTCCTTATCTTTTTCTTGTACTTATCAAGAAATGTCTACTACTCTGAACCAACATGATTACTTGGGAACCTCACAATATATTGCGCAAAAAACCGAGGTAAGTTCTCGTGTTATTCTCAATGATTACGTGCAACATCATGAGATCCTTTTTTTTTAACTTCACTTTTAGTTTTATCCTTGAGAATATTAAGCTGCTTTCTGTCATCTTTTTGTTAAAATATTTCTACTATCATTTATAAAATACTAATCTATAAAATATGCCACACAGATATCAACATACTTATTAGAGAATAAATTGAATAAATTGAACCTAACTAACAACGTGTGCATATATATTTGAAAAAGAATTTCACTTATTCACATATCGTATTGTTACACACGCAAACTTTACTCGTGATGAATTTTGAAATAGAAAACGCAATCGTGTCTTGAATACGGCGGTGGTGAGACTGAAGGACTACCTCCTCATTGTCCTCAACCCGAGAATGAAAGTTTAACAAAACCCGAACAAGCAATGATATCAATTGACCCATGGGCACCAGGCAGAGTAACCTGTTCTCTTAAAGGTGGGATTACAGGCCTGAGGCCGGTTACAAATCAATATTCCGTGGTTCTCCTTGGGCCAAAAGAATGGCAGACACATAATTTAAATATTTTTCAACAATCAAACGAAAAGATCACTGATGCTCAGTAAGTAATACAATAAGTATACCGTTTAATGAAATCTCGATATAAGGTGAAATTAAATTTCTTCGGGTAATCTTTAGAATCACAGCCAATTGTGCAAGAGAATGCGTGGAACAATCTTACAAGGCTGTTGATAATGCACAACTAGAAGCAACAGATCAATTAAAAACACGTGCCAACCTGGTTCACCGTCATAAAACACAACTAGAACACGCTATCACTGCCATCACTGAAGAAATAAGATTGTTGGAGACTGAACGTCGTCGTGTACAACAGTCTTTACTGGTACTAACTACACCTACATCTATCGCAGGCGAGTTTTTACAATTACGTTGTTCTCGCCTAGAATCAGATCTCGTTCGCGATGATGTCGAAGAACAACTCGTCAAGGTCAGTAAAACAGGTTATACAGGATATCCCAAACTCTCTTACACAATTTTTATGGGAATATAGGGTTGATTGAGATGAGCGTAAAAGTTCTATACTGTTTTGCGATATCCGCAATAATAGTCGAGATATTGATTGAAAAAGATTGGTAAATAATCACGCGCGATATGGTGAGCCATAAATGAGCTATAGTATTCAATGTATGCTGAGTGTTACATTAAGTCAAATTGAATAAGAAAGTCCCTTATCATTTTGCAAATAACCACGTAGATTTTTAGTTATTAATGAAAGAAAATTGTTACATGATTATGCGTGATAATACGTACAAATCTTCTTTAATTAATATCTGAAAATCTATGTGATCATTTCAAAAGTGGTAGAGGATTTTTTTTTATTCAGCTTGACCTAAAATGTATACAACAGCAGACGCCGCCATTATAACTCATCTACCATATCGCGCATAATCATTCATCAATCTTTAATTAATATCGCGAGATTTATCGTGATTAATTCTTATCGCGATTAATAATTATAGCGAGATTTATCGAGATTAATTTCGCGAATATCGCAAAACGATGTGCGACTTTTATGTTCACCTCAATTCGTTCTACGTTCCCACAAAAATTGCGAAGGATAGTTTGAAATATCCTGTATAGTGATTAGTGCGACGCGTTAAATAAATTTGCAAAATGCATTATTTATTATCTTCTTTTCACGCTTTAAATCAATCTGCATTCCAGGAAGTGACGCTCTGTTCCGAGGTAGAAAATTTACTAAACAGAATTCTCGAGCAAATCAAGTTGCAAATAGTTGAACTAAAGACCGTCAAAGCGCGATTAGAAAATGATTGGTCCGATAAAATACACACTTACAATATAGAATCCGTTTCTGTGAATTTATCGAACGATTCTTCGCAGATAATGTGGAGAGCTGGATCTACGAGATTCCCAACAGTGTGAGTTATTTTTACTTCATGTTATATGTATAAGACTGATAGAGGAACGTCATAAAAAAGTAATATTTATGCAATCAGTATTTTACCATGATATATTTAGTGTCACGACATTGTCATATTTTTTCATATCTTTTTTTCCTCTTGCATTAGTCATTCGACACCTACGAGTTATGAAAACTTCACGCAAGAATGTTTAAATGCCTATGAAACTGCTATACGGAAATCAACAGATCTAAGGTCAACCTTGAATAAATTATACATTGATTTCATTAAAGATTTGCGTGATCAAGCGACTCGAGTTGACGTTGCACTCGAAGAAAAAGTGAAACTTACGCAAGATGTTCTTCGACAATTAGAGATTGAATTACTTCGCGTAAGATTTGATAATGCAACAAAATACACAAACACGAATTGGGAATAAATCCATATTGAATATACGCATTTTCAGTGCTTGCAGGAACTAGCAAACACAGAAAAACTGATCGTGGAACTCCGGGATTCAAAAAAAGGTTTAAACAATGCTATGAAATTAGCTCAAACGAGACTGGATAATAGGTTATTTCGGCGCAATATTGAAAACTGTCGGGATATGCCTCAATTAACGTACGTTGCTGAATAAAAATTGATTATAATCATTTAGTAGATTTAATTTTAACAAGACGTAATTAAGAAATGCGAGTGATAGAAGGAAATATTTTCTTTTTATTTAGACTCATCGAAGAAGTAAAATCTATTGGCGAGCGTATCTCTGCTGTATTGGCAGAATTAAAGCGTGCTGAGGAATGTCAAGCAAAACTAATCAAAACAAGAAGTATTCTAGAACATGAAATAATGGTGAAACAAAAGACTTTATACATAGACAGAGAACAAGGACAGCTGTTACGTTCACGTTATCCTTCTGCCACAGCTTTATCCGGATATTGACAAATTTGACACGCATACATTATCTTACTGAAATTACTTTCAAAACTTGGCATATAAGTCGATATTGTTTATTTATCTATCTTTTACATACTAATGTAACTCAAGTGAAATACAAAATACATATTGCGTAAATTGTGTGTAAATTTATAATTTCTTACCCTTTCTTAGTTGTATAATTTCTACCCTTTCTTAGTTGTATTCCCAGATAGCACAGAGAATTCAAAAAGAATTCAAAAAGAACTCAGTCATATGTCACCAATTCTGAGTTCATTTTCAGATGTAAAAAGAATTCTTCAAAGTTCAGTTCAGTGAAAAGAATTCTTTTTGTATTTAAAAATGAACTCAGAATTGGTGACATACGACTGAATTCTTTTAGAATTCTCTGTGCTATCTGGGTTGTCAATAAGTATCCCAGATAGAGAATTTAAAAAGAATTCAGTCTTATGTCACCAATTCTAAATTCATTTTTAGGTACAAAGAATTCTTGTCACTGAACTGGACTCTGAAGAATTCTTTTTGTATCTAAAAATAAACTCAGAATTGGTGATATACGATTGAATTCTTTTTAAATTATCTGTACTATTTGAGTAGTCTCATTCTGTTCTGTGTCGTTCGAGTATTTAGATACGTTGTTTTATCTTGCTAATTAACATTCCCGAAGTAATATAGATATGGAAAATGTGGAAGATAAAATTACTAAGGAGGATATTTATTTTTAACTTAACTATTTTTAACTTAACTATTTTTAACTTGTAATATGTGTAACAGATAGAACAATTCAAGTTGGGAATAATTAAAACTAACATTGTAAGGAAAATAAGGTTTCTTTTATTAGTGGTAGTATAACAGAGTAAAGCGCTTTTAAAGAAAATACAGAGACAACAATGTTTCAAACATCAGACAAAAATGCATATGGTCAAACAGGCTTGATGTCAGACATGTCAGACTTCAATAAAGTAAATGAGATTCAGTCAAATGTGCAAATCCATAATCTTTGTAAATATCCGATCAGGCCATGACATATTCATCCACATAAAGAAGAAAATAAATGATAATCAATTCAATAGCAGTTCCAGTAACATGCATCAGTACAGGAGCTATAATTAGGAAATATATTTTTATTTAGTATTCTCTTTCTTTTCTACTAAGCTTTACAAGAGAATCAGTCAATCAATCAAAACCATTCAATAGAACTAAGAATAAAGCAATGACTCTCGAGAACATTCAAGCTCTTTCACACATTACGAACCTTTTATCTTAGCGCTGTATCAATTGCAAAGTGTTGTTGATGGGACGTTTCTGGAAAAACATTTTATTTTATACAACGATATATACTATCAAAGATGAAAACTACAGATTATATATTTCTAAAATTAAAAGATGCTTTCAGTACTTTCACATTGTCTATTGCTTAAAACTTTGCCTGAATTGGGGGTCAAATTATATTATTATTATATTTTATACACGGTATAAGATAACATAAATAAATAAATAAATAAATATATATATATATATATATGATCAAATATAATATATTTACTTCATAAATTTCGTACTTTTTCTTTTCTCCTTTTTCTCTCTCTCTTGCTCAAATATATATCTACTTCGTTGTAAGCACAGAAAGCCTAATATAAATACAAGAAGTGGACTATTTCTTACGCTTCTTGCACTAAACTAGATAAACTACCTAGAAGCGACTCACATATTGTGTATGTTCTTCTGATTGGCTAGTATAGCACTTCGTCTGACGTCAACATAGAACGTTCCTAGTAGTGAACCCACCAGAATTTGCAATGCTCTTGGCAGCAAACCAATCAGCTTGCAATGCTTTTGAAGCGAACCAGCCAGCTAATACTGAAATCTATAGTTCACGTCACGTATGTTATAGATTTTTAGTATTGGCAGTGAATATTGGGACTTGGCCCAAGTAGGAGGGAATATTACTTACCGTGTAGAAAAATTCACAATTTAGCAGAAAACAGAAAAGCAGAAGCCAATCAGAACTCACGCTGGTAGAAAAGCAGAAACTAACCGATTATCACCTAAGCACCAGCACGAGTTCTGATTGGCTTCTGCTTTTCTACTTCTGCTTTGCTGAATGCGCTGTAGGGCTAGTTTTAGGTTGAAAACATAACAAATATAAGAAAGA
>NW_022639463.1:2249619-2258024 GCF_010583005.1 Odontomachus brunneus
GGGGGGGGGGGGTAACCAATGGTTACCATTCTTTGAGCAATAGTCTACTATTATATATGTTGAATATACTGATTTGACAGAACTGTAGAATGCTGTAACATTGTCACATAAAAGTAGATACATATGGCAGAGGCAGAACAAACATCACATTTAGCAAAACATGGGCCGGCACAAGGAACGGGGATAGCGCAAGGGGTGGAAAAGAAAGATATGAATTCGGAAATTTTCGAAAACGTTGAGAACGAAATAGCTCAGCAACCTGTTTATCAAGTTCGACCACATATGCATGAAAAGTAAGTTGTTTTATTCAATATTTACAAGTTTTATATCTTTACGAATTCAGATTGTACATCACACATAAGCCAGGTTTTTGTCTATTTTGAAATCAATGTAAGACTAATGCTTAAAAAATATATAATATTCTTTCAATTCGATTAAATAAAATTAAAATTAAGACAAAAATTAACAGGTTTAAACCTCTAAGTGCAAAAGAGATAATACATGATGTGTTGTTTGACCAACTTGCCACAAAGTCATATGATGCACAAGCAGCTGCTCAATGGACCAAAGATATTGCAGATATTATTGAAGGAAAAATCAAAGGTGATAATTAAGTTATAATAATTAAGGTTATTAAGGTAATTAATATAGGTTATTAATTAAAGTTTTCTCATAATATGTATCTAGAAACTATTTTATATATATTTACATGGGCAATTTTATATATTAAATACTCATCATATTTTTTTGGACATGTTTATAGATCTACAATTTAAAAGATATAAGTATATTGTCAATGTAGTTTTGGGACAGCAGCATGGTGCTGGTGTTAAAGTAGGTACAAGATGTATTTGGGATGCAGAAGCTGACACGTATGCTTATGATAGTTTTACTAATGTAAGAATGAGACAGATTTTATTTCAATCTTTTCTCTCTCATCTTTCATAAGTAGTTTTTAGATACAATATCTTAATTTATTTATATCTTAATTTTTTTTGGATTGATTACATTATATTTTTCAGGACACTATATTCTGTGTGGCTACAGTATATGCAATTTATTTTTATTAAAAGCGGAATATTTTTCTGAAAACAGAAATAAATGTAAACGCATGAATGAAAAAATATTGTCTGGAAATATAAGCATATTTATTAGTATTTAAGTACAACTTGTTATATATTATTGTACATTAAAACACACACAACGTAACATGTCATGACATGGCACAATTTTTACATATAATTACAAATAATATTTTTATTCTATATGTAATATATGCATGATTGCAGTGATATATTTTCCACTTATACTTATTTATACACTAAAATTATTATAGCACCATAATTCACGGTAGTATAATGTAATTAAAAATTTATCCTACTTGTGTTACGATATCTAATGTCATGATTTGCTCTCCTCATACACTTTCAACAAAAAAATATTCTCTCTAAATAGTCTTTAATTTATGTGATAATTTGAAGTTAAGTGTATCCTGTGTGTGAATGACAATAATAATATTATTTATTTATAAATTGTAACAGATTTTACTATTTTTGGAAATATGAATATTATTATTACCATTTAATTTAAATAACCAGTTACTAATATTATATGATCTACTACATAGTATTATTATAGTAAGCAATGTAAATAAAAATACAAAAATATATGGTTTGTTAATAAAAATTTTAATCAGTTTATTAATATATTCTATATGACCATATTATTAATTAATTTTCTGACTTATTTTGTTGCTTTAAATATAGAATATACAGCAACATAGATATAAAGAATTTACAAAAGGCACCATTTATAATATCTTGTTATAACAATTGCCACACACTGTAGCACGTTTAAAAAATCTAAAATTAATCATTTGTCATTGTTATCTTCATATAACAAAAATAAAATAAATATAATGTTAAAATATCTTCATCATATGTATAAATACGTTAACATAAAGTCAATAGCATATTGAACAAGATTCGCTTTTACGATGTAATAGCACGATTTGTCTTGATTACATCGCGTGTTAAATATTAACATGCATACATATATCGATTTTCTTTAACTATACTCTTAATGGATATTCTGGTCGTGGAAATAGAAAGAGAAAAACACATAAGATTTCAGAATATGCAAGATAAACAATCAGATCTCGTGTTGACACGGGAGAAATTTTAAATGTACTAACATATCAATCACATTTTTATATCAAGCCTTCTTTTGATCATTTGAATTTATGTAGATTGTGCTTCTTTCTTGGCTTATAATGCAGTGTAAAATATGTATACCACGTTATATACTTAATTAACACATTGCCACGTGTACCACCAACGATAGCTGGTATACAGTTTTGTTTCTCATACGAATAATAAGTCCTTTTAGTTAGTAAGTGCTCGTTTACACTTGTAGTATAAAGTAGCGCTGTCAGTATAAATCTCTGGTATTTTCTATACAATAATTCCAAATCCGGACTTTTTTTACCGATATATAATGGTCCTATAAAAAACCACAATTCTAACAGTTGGTGGTCCACGTGGTCTACAGCCAATTTAAGCCTTGGCGATGAACGTATCAATATGTTAATACAACGAGTAGTTACATAATAACACACGGTAATGCGCAGCACAACGGTAGACAAACAGGCACAACAGCACCTCCTTGTTTGCTTTTGCTTTTGCTTTTGCTGGAAGCCTCGTATTCATATTTTCCACTTGCTTTTTGCCATTCACCCTGGAAAACAGTAAAAAGCAGAATTAATTTAGCAGATCCAATCAGACATTTCGTTTTCAGGAACACGCATACAGAACAATACATATCGAGAATGCAGAATCGCTCAATACTTCGTACAATACATTCAGTAATTTTAATGACTTACGCCAGATTGCGACATGGCAGCGCTAGATTCTTCCTTCTTGGTGAATTCCGCTGAGCCAGGAGGATAATAGACCGGTGGTCCAGCAACGTTCTTGCTTTTCACTTTCGGTGGTGTATGCGGAGCGAAATCAACTTCTTTCTTCACAGCTGAAGATTGCTTCTTCTTCTGGCGTTCTTGTTTTTCTATATCCTCCAATACTTCTCGCTGTGTGAGAGCAAACGAAACATATAATTTTCTGATCTATCGCGCCCATAACAGAGTATCAATTACCTCACCTCGGAATCAGAGAATGAAGCCATAAGGTCTTCGAGTTTTGCTGGCGGTCCTTCACCATTAGTGGTCGGTTTAGTGGGGTACATTTGAACACCAGTCGGGAAAGGTTTCGGCAGGAGGACCTCGTGATCGTCCGCGTGCTTCTTCGGCGGTATCGTCGTTGTGGTATTCGAGAACTTATAAATAGTGCCAGGCTGTGGCGAATGTTGCGGATAATAGGTCGTTACGGTCTTCGTCGAGATGTCCGGCTGGTCGAGCGCTGGACTGGACGGCCTGCCAGGTCCATACTCCTCGTATCGATTGACAGTCTTGCTGTGCGTTTCCGTTACCGTGGGCGGTTGATTTTGATATATGACTGTTGTACCGCCAGGATAGTCTGGGCGATCACCCGGCCCATGTCCATTGGGATAATTGCCGTCGACCTGGTAATACTTCTTGGTTACAGTGGTCTTAGTCTCCATGTTCGTTGGCGGTGGACCAGCGCGGTAGGCGTAGGAAGGCTGCGTCGGTTGGCTGTCATCGTACGGCAATGTTCCATGATGCTCCTCTTGATAGTACTTAGCCTCCTTATGAATGGTTGTAGATTTTTTAGTGACATCGGTCGGAGACGGGCTGCTATATCTAATCGGTGTACCAGGATGTCCCGGTGCATTCTCCGTCACGGTCTGGTAGGTGACGGTCTTGTCTGTGATGTTGCTGCCTCTCGGTAGGGTGTATGTAATTGTTTGCTCGCCGGGAAGCACAACGCTTCCTGGCACATTGCCACCTGGTAGATACGTCTCCGGCGCTCCTGGCAGCTCGTAGGTGTATGTCTTAATCGTAGTGGTAACTTTTGTATTTGGGCCGGGCGCTAGATTGATCGGTATCGCCGGAGTTGGCGATGGGACCGGTACATACTCAATGGTTTTGTATTCTTGCGGAGCATTCGTATGCACTGTAGTTACAGCGCTTTGAACCGGCCGTGGTTCGGTTTGATAACCTAGCAACAGATTATTTGTTTATTTTGAGATTGGTATTACAAGTTCAGAAACGACAAATTTCATAATATTATGTAAATTACATACTGGTTTCGTGAATGTACTTTACATCCCTCTGAGTTCCCGACGAAGGGGAAATTTGCTTTGAACGGGGTGTTGAGCTGTCGCCATAGACCTGAAAAATATGATTGTATTTTAATAGTAATGCTTACAAGTTCTTCTCACTTAATATTGATAAAAATAAAATCGATGCTACAAAAGTATTTTGATAATATATGCTTTTACTAACCAGTTCTCTATTGACCACTGATTTTTTGATGATCGGCTCCGGACTTTGATACGTCGCTGGAGTTTTAGTTTCCTCGTAAGTGGTTTCGTGAATGTCGTCGCTGTAAGCGTATAAATTTCTGTATATATTCCATAATTTTTATATTTATAAAATAAGTCATATCTACAGTAGAAACATAACCATCTACCTGAGTATTTAGAACCAAAAATCATGAATAATACCAAACTAATATCTATCTACTACCTGTTATTGATTTTTGCATTAACTAGTATTATCCTTCATTTTTCACAGTATTCGAGAGTACTCGGATGATTTTTGAAATACCCGAAAGACTCGAATATCTGATTAGTATCTGAATATTCGAGTATTCGGCTACTGACATCACTAATCTATAATAAATTTTGCTCAAGTAGCAAGCATGCATTTAAGAGACGATTACAAAATAGGATTATTTCATTTTAATAAGAAATAGATGCGTCATGCAACCAAGTCATTTGGCATCCATTCAGAAACTGGTGGTATTTTAGGACTTTCGTTATGAAGCAAAGCTGTATACTCACATCAAGGGCGCGCCAGTGAGTGGCAGTTTGTTTTCTGATGTAATCCACGAATCTGGAACAATAGATTATTGATTATGCTATCGTTACAACTAAGTACTGTAATATTTCTAAAAGTATACAAACAAATTTGTTTTGAGCAATTGCCAATGTAAAGTCTTAGTGCTCAAAAACAACAAAAACGATACAAGTGACGATGACCTACGTCTCGTTGATTTCAGTCCGATATTCACAAGATTATAACTCTATCTACTCCGGCAATTGTTACTCTCTGTCGGCCGATACAGACCTCCTTGGTCGACGACCCTCACCCGCTGACCCGATGACAACGGTCATCCTTGCTCTCGCGTCGTCATAACTTACCCACCTTCAACTACCTCTTCCTCCCCCACGATCTTTCTCTTTTATCTTTCATCCTTTCTTTAGGGACAGTATAGCGGAGAGTATACGGAGAAATCGGGTCAGTCTCCTGTTACAGGCGGTCCTAATATGGCTACGCTTGTGTGTTATGCGTGATCGCATAAAGAACATGAGCTACGACCGTGCCGTCTCCGCCAAATACAGAGACACAGGAAAAACCTCTGCGCTTTCAGCGCAGAGTTGCGTCGCGGTGGAAATGACCACCGCGATGTATCGGATACATTCTCGTGCGAAATTCAAGGAGCTCGTCCGCTCGTATCAGCTGGCCTGTCCACCGTTGGTTCCAGCTCGGGAACAAGAAGCGGGAACTCACGTTCTTTCAATGCGATCATACCGATACTCTCCACGCAACGTAATTAGAATTGCTCGAGAGATGCGTGTAGCACTCAAATCTGATACGCTTCATTTTTCTCATTATCAATTAACTGTAAACCAGCAAGGCCGCCGCGCGCCTTTTAAGGCGCGACACGAGCAACCGGCTCCCCTACCTTTCATGATCGTTTAAAACGCGCTCGCGCGCTATTCGCCGTGACCACGCGGCGCGACCGAGGTGTTACTCGTCTCGGTTAATCCAGGGAAACCGATCTTCGCCATTGCGATAGTTCGCTACATTCTACAGTGTGCTCCATAGTTACGATACGACTGTCTATTCACCGTACCATACTAAGTTGGCTAACATATTATTATGTTATACTGTATGTATTAGCATACTATTCTTAACCTTTAGAGGTCCGGAAAACCAATATTTTGGCGCACCAGAATAACTTGTTCAATTTTTTTTTTTATTAAATATTCATTTTCTTAATATTATTAGCAATTTTTAATATTATTTAATGTAAATTTGCCCCCCCCCCCCCATTTGCGTGATAAAAGGGGTAGTTTTTGTAATTTTATAGGGGTTGTTTCCAGGTTTACTGTATTTTTGACATCAGATTTGGATTCTACGTCGAAAAATACATCGGAAACGCATATTTACACTTACAAATTGATGTGAAAGAAGTATTTTTTTCGAATTTGAAATTTTATATACGGGCTGATCCCTTCCGGACCGGAAAGCCAATATATTGGCGCTACCCATGATCGATACTTAGTGTGTATGGTCAATCTATGATATAAGATACCTTTTTTACCATTTTACTAAGGCGGATATGCCCTCTCAAATCCCGGCCCTCTAAAGGTTAACCGGTTCACTGGTGAACTCGGAACCAAGGTTTCGTGCCAAAATTGGTGAGAACAAAAATTCCGCATTTTACATAAAAGCTTATCTAATAAGTGGTTTTTTGGGTAGCTGATTTCGAGGTCAAATTTGTCCCGTTACCGGTACTTTTACCCTATGCACCCAAAACTAATATTCTTTATATCATTCATTATATTTCCAGGGTCAAATTTTCTCTAAAATCAATTCTGAATATATTTTTATATGTTTCATTTTATAATTTATAATATAAAATTCATAATATTTCACTAGCGTACAGCACAAAATCTTTTGGGGACGTCCCACAGATTTCCTGAGGACGTAGAAACGTCCCCAGGACGTCCCCAGGACGTTCTCAATTTGTTAGGGAACGGAGTATCCATGGAATCATACCGAATATCATACCGAGTTTGTTCCGTATCTGTAATGGAATATCAAAGTTAGTCACTTGAAGCCGCTATATTGGATCCGTCATTTTAAATTTCTCAAATTTAACTTCGGATTCTTAATCAGCGATCCAAAAAACATGAGGATAGCAAGTTTCATGCAAATTCGTTTAAAACTGGCGGAGATATACAGCGAACACATATATGTGTGCTTACCAGTTGTAGCACTTTTTTTTCCTACACGTATATGTGTGCTTACCAGTGAACCGGTTAATATTATTAAAGCAATATTAATATCTAATGGCACTAAGCATCCGTACTTGGCTCCTTGCCATTCAAATATTTCTGATACTATTCTTGTGTTCTTATACATGATTTTGCGCGAATATGAATTGCCTCACCTGGCTTCCCGTCTAAGTTCTTATTGTACTGGTATGACACCTGCTTATACGCGATCGTTTTGCTCTGACCGGGTTGGACCTGTAAACATAAGAGAAGAAGAAAACCCTCAAAACGTAATCTCACACCACAGGCGCGGGCATCCGGATCATCCACTTTTGTGTATGCAACAACGTTCCACGAATAATCGTGACAAATTAAAGCTCGCGTCAGAGTAGGCGTCACAGTCTCCTTATAAGACTTCGATTACGACTGTCCTAAAAGCGTGGGTGAATCGTTCTCAATGTTTGAATTCCGCGGAATTCCAGTCGAGAACCAAGGCCAATAATTACTTCAACGGCACTAACTGAAGCTATGTTATGAATGAAATTAACATATGTTTTTGCCACGTTTCATACGCACAATTCGCATGCGTGTCTCGTACTACTTTTACACGAATTACATACGAACTACGGTAAATTTACTTCCACAAACTGCTAGTTATATTCTAGCGTCTCGGGCACAAAGGTAGGCGGCGTCCCTTAAAGATTTTCAAACCCGTTAGTCTGAAGATATATCCGGCTAGCGTAAGGAGTACAAGAGCGAATTACACGCACAGCCAATTTATTTTCATTGAATGCTAGTTCATAAGTCGCACAACTGGCGAATACTGCAATTACCTCGGCCTCAGTTACACGCAGCACTGATCTTGCGCCTCACCATGATTTCCTAATGCCCAATATATCGTAGAAAATAGCAATGTCATTACAACAATTATGAGATTACTCTCAACACTTTTACTCAACAAGACATAGTCCTTTCGATACGGTACTTCGTTCTTTCTTCCTTCAGATTCGATCTTTTCGAGTCGATTGAAAATACAGCAGAAATGTTTCATTGTTCATAAGTTACAAGCAGAATAAAGAAGAATCATGCCTATATACTTAAAATTTAAATCGTAATTTTGATTGCTATAATAGGAAAGAGTCATATATATATATATATATATATATATATATATATATATATATATATATATATATATATAT
>NW_022639463.1:2258132-2274913 GCF_010583005.1 Odontomachus brunneus
ATATATATATATATATATATATATATATATATATATATATATATATATATATATATATATATATTTAAGGTAAAAAATGTGCCAAAAAATTAATAACACTAATGGTTAGATTTAATTGTTATTTAAATAATATAACTTGCATAAGTCGAACTTTTATTTCTTGCTTTTCTTCGTCCAAGTCGATTATGCCAAGAAGTGGTCTTTACACGTCATTAAGCAGGCCTTACTTAATTAAAATCAAGTATCGAAATGGTTCTTTTTCGCTCAAAAGCACGTCTAATAATCTCAACAAGAACACACGATACATAAAACTAGTTTCTTGCATGCATTAATCATGGCGTGTGTTACTTTTTTCTGTAAGAACCAGCATCTCGTCGATACGTAATTTCAAGCGACGCATGTCGAGATTATCGTTCGTTCCTGAATTTTATCCTCAGGGCAAAATCCATTCTCTCGGCATCAAGCAATCAAGGGAACGTTGCAACTCGCACTATTAATGTCAGTGTAAACCGGATAATTTCTATACCTAAATATGCAGATAGACTTATTCAGTACACAAATTTGAATATTACGGATATTCAAATATTACTAAATATTACTTGAAATACCCGAATATTTAGGTACAGGAAAGCAAAAATGGCAAGTAATATCCATTTGCCATCTGTTAGATTTTCACAGTTGCTGACTTCGCATCGACTGATCTTGTCTCTTTATTAAGTGCAATATACGTTAATTATCTTTGAATAATCGAGCAATTTTCATAATAATTAGATATCTAATTATTATTTATCTAATTATTATTATTATGAGGAACCCGGAAAGGCCCAAATTACTCTAGTATCTGGCTAATACTCTCAAGTACCGAGGGATCTAATACTGACATCACTAACTCACAGTGCTTTCAAAGTGTTTGACTTTTACCAAGTAAAGCTCGACCAACTTTCGAATGTTATAACTTTCTGGTAATGCATCATTTCAATTAAAAAACTCACATTTTGCAGCTCCGCATCCAAAAGTTCCAGTCCCGGAATACCGCTCGGCGTGCCACTCGGACCGCTACTGACGAATTTTTCAGTAGTGGTCACTCTCGTACGAGTCGGAGAGACGGGTCTGGATAAAAGTGTTTCATTTTCATATTATATCTTTATATCTTTGCGTATTAGCACAATTGACTGAGACAAATAGTGCTAAATTGTCGTTTAAAATCAGAATGTTGTTTCTTTCTTACCTGCCTTCGGAGACTACTTTGGTGGGGTTGGCAGCCACCCGATATTCAACTTGGGGTGAGAGTGCTCTGCCGCCCCGGCTGGGAGTAGCACTTCTCGAGACACTCGTCTGCAAGTCCTCCAGAAGTGCATCTGAAAGAGCCAAATGAATAGCAATTTGATAATAGTCGTCGCTCACATTGTTCTGAGAAGCAAGAGTATCAAGACAGCTATTGAATACACAGACGACTATAATTGACATTAAAGTAAGCTGTACCCAATTTCATCAAACCTTTTAAAATCGAATTTTAAATATTACATTATTATTATATTACAGGAATTTTAATCTGTCACATCAAGTCTTGATAGAAAAGAGAAGAATTTAAGATAGTTACATTATTAGATGTTCAACGTGTTGCTTATTCAGCTAATTAATTATCTCCTAAAACTTAGAAATAAAAAACTGTCACGAATAAAAAGACTCGCATTCGTCAAACAGAAGAAAGCGGAGTGTTACAATGGATGGATAGGGTTACACCTTCGGTGGCACATTTAAAAGTTTACCTAAGTTGTTTTCGAGGCTGCTGGCTGTAGCTGCTCCGTCTCTCTGGCCAGATATAGGACCGCCATGACTCACAATTTTCCTGCTGGTGTGTGTAGTCGTTCGCTCCTTCACAGCTGCTGACATTGCGTTCCTCTTAGGCCCTGCCTCACGAAATCTGTAACAAGTAACATAAGAGCCCGATCTGAATTGTGATCCTAACTCAGCGTTAACTGTTTCACCGTTGATCGAGTTATCGACATCGAGTTGATCGAGTCAGATTATCTTTCATGGTAGAGCGTGATATTTATAGAACCTGGAGTTAT
Organism: Odontomachus brunneus; assembly: GCF_010583005.1. NCBI lineage: Eukaryota > Metazoa > Arthropoda > Insecta > Hymenoptera > Formicidae > Odontomachus > Odontomachus brunneus. The sequence continues at coordinate 2,260,205 of NW_022639463.1, forward strand.
AAATATCGCTGAATCGATATTAGATTCTGGATCTGAGGGTGCGATGTAGAAACTTTTGCGTCCAGTACTTGGAGCCGGTTTATGGGCAAGGCTAACGCAGGAATTGCAATCGGCCACTTCTAGATTCAAGTGGGTGTATACATTTTATGATTTCTGTCCTGCACGTGTAATTTTTTCCCAGTTATAAAGGCGACTCTTTAACATATCACTGGCTACTTGACAAAATATGCTCAAAGAAAAGGCTTGTGCAATTTGTGCACTGATACTCTGCGCTAGTAGATGACACTGCTTTGCGTCTTAGGAAGCGTAATGTTCTGGTCTGCAGAAACTGGGGTCTGCTCAAAATACACCGGGCTGGTGAAAGGGATGAGATCAGTCTGGAAGTTAAATCGACGGGAAATGCCAAATGTCTTATATTTATTCCGCGGGAGGCACCAGTTACAAATGGGGCCATGGGGCCAAGGAGGCCTTCCGAGAATCTGCAGCTAAAGAGGTATGCGTATGGTCTAAACTTGCGAAAAGCATTACATGGGATAGTTTCTGGGTATCGTATTTTGGAAACAGTAGTTCGATTATTATACGAGAATAATCCTTGATTGTATTAATGATACTAAGGCGACTGTTATGACCCAAATTTGGCACTGACGGATGTCTTTTATTGAGAGCGGGTTCGTTCCAAGGTCAGTTTAATGCAGATCAAGGATAATTGTGGTATTGTGCTCGCCTTCTCGACGAATGTCGCCGTTGATTATGATTTATGAGTAGTTAATAACATCGCACTCGAGCTGTATACCAATTTATCAAGATTGTCACTAGAAGTACTTTGCTTCGAACAAAGAAAAAGTAAACAACAAAACGTATATATTGTAATATATATTATCTACAAATTGAAAGAAAAATTCCCAAATTCAATAATCGTGGGTAAACTTACATAAGAATTTACATAAGAATTTACATAAGAATTCAAGTTAAGATTATATTACTTAAGTCTCGGATTCTGCCGCATAATTTCACTTTTAGGTAAGTTATTGCAAGTCGACTTTTCTCTAAGCACGTTGTGTCATTCTAGTTTGATATAGAATATGTGTACACATAACTGCTTGCTCGAACAAGCAATATCGATCACAGTGGCGTAATTAAAACTCGAGATGTTCGGCTTAAAAACAATCGCACGATAAATATAATTTTTTGTAATAGCAATAAAAATTACTTCCTTGATCATTGAACATATATGGGAGACGAAGAGAGTGCTATATTTATATAATATGTAATAAAATGTATACGATCTCCGAGTAGCACACTTAGACATACACTTAGACATACAAAGTGGAATTCGGAACGATCTCATATAATCGCACATTGCCGGGCGCAGTTACGCCATTGATAGCGCGCGATGTAACCGCTTTAAAGAGATAGTTAACTGAGTCTCATCGTAAATGACATTGTATCCCGCTCTCCAAGGTTATCGTACCAATCGAAATAACGATAATTACATTTCGTTCGATACCGAGAAAGCCGTGCAATCGTAAATTTTATTTGAGTTTGCCTGCGATGTTGTTGCAACAAGCATATCAGAATTTTAGCATATCAGTGGTGCAATTTTCTTTTTCTTTTCATTTTTTACATATAATTTACATGCGCGCATATGTTATCACCGACAGCGATTCATATTTTCAACGCTCTTGCGCGTCACCGATCTCGAATTTTGCGCGACCGGTTTCGTCGTATTTAAACAAGAAGAGGTTGTGTGCTGTGGACGGAAGGGAAACACAAGGGAGACCGTTTGCACTGCGAAATTAGCCGTCGGCGTTGAGTTCACGATGATACCATGTAGATTAACCAACAATATGAATGATTACTGAGCGGAGTTTTGACAAATGTATGAGTTTAAATCGAGACTGAAAAGAAGCTTTGATAAGATATAAAATAGAACTAACAAAATTATACGAGCTTCAAAAAGACTTCACTCAATGAGCTGGTCAATCTATCAAGATTAGATGGATGACAGCCATTAGTCATTGGATCACGTAAGTAAGTATGGCATCAATGTAAGTTACTTTTAAACTCGGTACGAGCAAAAACGAATTCGTGACTAACGTGCTCTATTTCGCGACCAGAGCTTCTCGACTGTTCGGGGTTCGTAAATAATACAAATCATGTTAGAATGTTACGAGATCATGTGTATTTTTGTTTCTAAAGAATAAAAGCTCCTCGATTTTAAAATACATCAGTGAAAGATTTCCGCGCAAACATACATACATTTATTTTTAAATAGCAATGAATATATTTCGGGTCTCTTAGCGAGAATTAAAGAGGCGTGATTTTTGACTATACAAAGTGTGGTAGCAATATGATTAATATGGTTGGGGATACCATTGCACACAAGAAGTACATTCATTGCACTGCACACTGAAAGAACACGTTGTAAATACGAGATTGCGCTACGCCGTTAATACTGCTATATTGCTATGCATAATAAAGCTGTTTACTACGAATTAGTGTATAAACCGAGTAGTTTTTAAAGCAGGTATTGTACACAGAGAGAATGATTTGATTGAATCAAATAGACACTCCTCTGGAATAGTCCAAACGAATTTTTTGGTTGATCGAGCAAAATTTTGTTTGACGCAACAAAAATATTTATTTGCGGCTTAATTCCAAAGAAATATTTTTGTTGTGTCAACCAAATAATTTGTTTGGACCAAGCAAACATTTATTTGATTCAATAAATCGTTCTCTCTGTGTGTAGAATTAGATATTATAAAAATCGGGTACTCGTATAAGCTCCGAGTATTCGGATATTTACTAGAGATGTGCGAACTATTCGAATTCGAATCGAATCAAGTGAAATTTGAATCGAATCAAGTGAAATTCGATTCGATTCAATTTCGAATCCCTATGATTCGAATCCGAATAATTCGAAAATTTCCAATTGAAAAGTTTCGAATACGAATCGCACACATTACATTGAAAAATTTCTGGTAATAATTATCCAGCCTGTTATAATTATTACATTCAGTGAAATAGTATCAACTATAAGAGGTGAATATTACTAACTATAATAATGAAAATTAATATAACAATTTTGTAATTATTACCAAACATTTGGTAACATTTACCATATTGGTTACTATTTACCAAATGGTATGGTAAAACGCATTTAGTAAGTATTACTAAACTTCTTTTTCCAGTGTAGCATTAACGAAGTACTATTAAAGATATCCAGTCTTACGGGAATTAGTATGACTTGAAAAGTTTACATTTTTATATATTAAGATTTTCTTCAAAAATATTAAAAGATGATAATGGTTTTTAGGTAAACTCTTATCGACAACTGTCAGATCGATATGTGTCATTGCACAGCTTTCAAGGCTGGAACTGTATTCCATACACGTTTACCGATTATACAGGGTGTCCCGTATCACTTTCACAATCTCTCGTGAGGAAGTAGAACAGATTGAGATAAACACAAAAGTCCTATACCATTTTGCGATATTCGCAATAATAGTCGAGATATTAATTAAAAAAGATTGGTGAATGATAATGCACGATGGTAGATGAGCTGCAATTGCGCCGTCTACCACTGTATACTTGTACATTAAGTCAAACTGAACAAAAAAGTCCTCTACCATTTTGCAAAATGACAACATAGATTTTTAGATATTAATCAAAGAAAATTGTTACATGATTATGTGCCATAATGCACAAATTTTCTTTAATTAATATCTAAAAATCTATGTTATTTGCACAATGATAGAGGACTTTTTTGTTCAGTTTGACTTAATGTACAAATATATAACGGTAGATGGCGCAATTGCAGCTCATCTACCATATCGCGCATTATCATTCACCAATCTTTTTTAATTAATATCTCGACTATTATTGCAAAAATCGCAAAATGGTATGGGATTTTTGTATTCATTTCAATCCGCTCTACGTCCTCACGAGAAATTGTGAAGGTGATACCGGACATCCTGTATATTATATATCTCTTATCTTAAAATGAATTGGTATACATGATCAATGTTATCTCTTTCATATTAAAGTCACTATTTTCATGTTGAATTCAATGATTATGTTAATTAAAAATTCTTTCAACGATTCTATTTGGTTTTATTCGATTCGATTTGGGTGAAATTTCATCGATTCGATTCGATTCGAATTCGAAATTAAAATCTGAGGTTCGATTTGATTCGATTTGACATAAAAAAATCCTTGTTTCGCACATCTCTAATATGTACTAATACTCAAATGCGCGGATACTATTTCAACAGTCAGACACCACTTGAGGTAACCGAGTATTCAAATACGCAAAACTAAAAATAGCGAGTGACATCCATCTGCAACCTGCAATTAATTTTTACAATGTATTAATTTTTACATGTATACAATAACTATGATATTTCAATATTCAAATAACTTGTATAATAAATACTCAGAGCGTAACTTCATCATTATTACGAATAAACTCTATTGTATGTAACGAGCGGTAGCATATTGTATCCAAGTATACGTTATATAACGACAGTCTAGTACCTAATACTGTTAATTGTAGAATCACATCGGTTACGGCGCTGGGTTCATTCAACATGCGTGGGACGGCGAAAACGTATAAACGTTACAAGATTATAACCGTGTCAACGGGAGAAAGTACCATGTTTATATTCAGGAAGCAATTGCGCAAAAGGTAGTAAGCACCAATATCACCGTGTCCCATCGAATATGAATGAGTTTCTTTCATTGGGCATTCACTGAATTCCAGTGATCGCACCGGGAATGCAAACTTAGGTTTGACTCTTCAGTCGAAAACAAAATATCTTTTGCAATGTTTAATTTCTTTTGAGATGTCGTGAAATATTTTGTTTTTGTATCACAACCGATATCGAGAGTATCCTTATTTCACAATATTGTGAGGTAAATAATTGAGGTATTAAATAGTTGAGATAATAAAGTTAAGATAATGTCTCTTCCTTAGCTTTGCTAGACTATGCTGCTCATATATTGACGTGAGACACGTGTAAAAATGTAAAACCAAATCTTGTGTAAATTTAATCACGACGTTTGATATTACGTGGATGGCAGTAGACCAGCCAACTGGCGCTCGAAATCTCATCTCATCTCTTTCTCATTTTCTTCGTCGCCGCCATGTGTGTGTTTCCCTACCTTCAACCGCTGCTATTCTCCGCTCTTTGTTTAACCTGCTTAAATATAACCCACCCACTTTCATGCCGTCATTTGCTTCTCAACGGACAGATTTCTTATTGCCGGCGCGTAAATAGTAAACGTCTCATGGCATTTTTTCTTCAACATATGACATTATCTAAATGTTAGAAAAAGAACGCGTTGAATAATATAATGTAATAATAAGCTACTTTAACATGATTTTTATTTTGGCTTGATATCTATATTTTTATCGATTTTACGTCATCTCTTTTATTAACGTTTCGTTAACACCAGACGTTTCGGGACGTTCACAAACAAAGCATAAATCTTAACGTATACACAGTGTCAACATAAAATTTGCACACGTTCCTGCCACTATATTGTTCAGCGATAACATTTGTTGTCATTTTTGTAAAACATTTATTAAATTGTGTTATATATCGATATTTTTTAATACGGACTTTTTATATTATTATACGAGAAATTTCGATGTTTGATGTTTAAAAATATCAAAAATTAATTTTTCCGTGACGCTTGCAGTCTTATACAAACTTATAAAAATGGAAGAAAAAACGTATCGCCGTATGCGATTCTATTTTCAGCGCGCCACGCGATGGTAAGAAGCACTATAAGCCAGGAGCCAATATGTTTTTGGCGCGCATACGTTACACCTATTTTTGCTTCTACTTTGGTCGCATGACATTCTTTTTTTCTCATTCCAACTGCGAATCAGCCCTATTCCTTTTCTTATGTCTGCTTCGTGCAAAAATATATCACCTAATTAAGTAGTATAGGTAAAAATGAATTAAAATAGAAGTGAAGAATATATGAAAGTTACTGGAAATCATTTAAAAAATAACTACTTTTTCGAATCCTTCTAAATAATACAAGCAAAGTGATTAATTCTTAAAAAAATGAATATTTCAATATTTAAAAAATCATAATATAATTTGTTACCTTTTCTCTTTAATTTTAGAATTAATAATACCGTTAAAAGCCTAATTAACTCTAATAAAATATCATTCTGTATAAAAGGGTTTCGCATGAAATCAAAAGTTTGTTGATTATGTCACTATCCTTACGCATTATGTATCGCTTACGAAGCACTTAATGAACGTTATAACGTCTGTAGCAACGCTTGAATGGTCGGTATTTACTCCGAGCGGTCCTTGAAACACGCCTAACATGGCCGAGAGATCCGCGAAGACGGAAAGTGGGATTCGACCTTCCGCCTATCTTCGAAGTATGATGATCTGCTCATCGTATCACGTACGCTTGAAGAAACAAGTTCCAGTTGCTACACAGTGTCGCAGACATATCTGTCTTCCACATCTATTCGGAAATCTGATTACAAATATAGTTTCTATATTTGCTACGAGGAATGTAAGACGCTTACTTTAGCGCTCTATAATTAAGTCTTATGAAAGAATAGTGAGTGATTTCCGCGCGGGAATGAACTTTTTAACCTGCTAATGTCAAGAATCACAGCGTGTTTAACTAGTGACATGTGCGGCATAAAGATGCTCACTGTTTGCGGCCACTCAAAGACGCAGCGCCTTTTCGATGACGGAAGATTAATTATTAAATGGAGCCGGTAACGTCGCGACCAGAGTACCAATAATAATTCAATAGAAATAATTAGACAGTTGCGTAGACTGGCTTTATGTTAAGATAATTGATGTTAATTGCCGACTATGACGTCTCTAATTTACAGACTAGTAATTAATAAATTGTGTTGATTCCGTTTGCAGTATAATCATGTCTAGACTACTTCTAAATAATTTCTGTAATTTGTGCTTTATGTGCTTTCAATATTCATTACTCTTAATTTATATTACAATTTTAGATTTAAATTTCGTTAGTTTTCCATTCCATTTTTTAATTTAAAGGTATATAAAATGTAGAATATAAAATATAATATAATATAAGTGTACGGAATATAAAATAAAGAGAATCATTTATACGTCAACATTTCGATCTGTTTTAGAGAGTACTAAAAAAAATATACAAGAAGCTCATGTAATTATGCTTACCTCGCGAGAAAGGGTAATCCCAAATTTGCACACCGACTAAATCACTCTTTTCTTTTTATGTTTGTTTTCTTCCCGGCAGGTTTGCTCACACGTCGGGTCTAATCGATCGATCGTAGATCGGACAAGCAATTCGCGAGGTACTGGATTGGCGGCCGTCCGTCCAGGACTGGCTACATCTACTCGCTACGTTACTCGCCGGAGTCCGACGTTGGCGGACAGGATCAGTATGTGCGCATGCGCGATAGATCGCGACTTGTCAGGTGTCCACGACTCGTAGAAGTCCTTGATCATCAAGATCTAAGATCTAAAATCAAGAGATTATCGATATTGAAAAATATTAGTAATTGGTTCGAGTTTAAATCAAACTTTCAACGAAGAAAATTGTTACCTCGCAGACACGCAATTTTAATGAAGCTTGTAAAGACTTGGGACGTGTATAACACAATAAAAATACAATTTAAAATTGTTTGATAATGGATACTTGTTTTTGTCAGTTTATGTACATTGTCGTCATAAGTGTGCCTAATTGATTAATCAGAAAAACGCATCCACTCAGCTTGTTTAGTAATAATAAATTTTATTTGATAAACATGTAGTTAGGTAACGTTTATACCTCTTCGGTTACTTTTCTTGAACTCTTCTCTTCTTTACGTGAGATAAATAATATTAATGAAAAACTAATGTAGAACGAGTCATTTCTTTTGCACTTAAAGTATTAGTGAGGAATAGATCTATTCTTAAAAGAGAGTATGCGATCCAACTGCTCCGACGATGACGTCATGATGGCCAGAGTTGGAGTATGACAAAAGGTGCCTTAACCTGTCGGTGACGTCAGTTTTCTTGGTCCACGCCATTACAGCTCGTAAATATGCATCTTTATTTAAGATTGTGGGTAGTCGAATACATTTAACTAGTTGTCATTGAAAATGATGAAATTACTTCATAAATCATCGGATTTATGCTGTTACCGTCAGTTGCTAAGTTGATTGGGAACAAGTACGAAACAATAATACTTATGAATCAGTACCATTTTGTTCCATTTTTGACAAAGAAATTATATTAAATTTTCATACACTATATAAATGTAATTACATGCATTATTTCGTATTTTCTATACTAAAGTAACGACAACAAGTGTCATGGTAGAAATTGATATTATCTTCTGATGTAACGACAGAGATTGTTAACTATAGTTTTGCTTACCTTATATATTCGTGTACAATAGAACATAAAATATATTTTTATATATCTCGTAAGACTATCTCGTAAGTCTCTATAAGACTAGTCTCACACCTGCAGATTTTATTTAAATGCAACTTTCCAGACGATATGATTCCTAGTTGAAAAGGATATATGAAGTTTTCCCACGTATTATTTCATTTATAATTACCATGATTTATGAATACAATTTCACGCATGTGTATAAAAACAAATGTATAATTTATTCTACATCGGTTATTGGTTTCCTCATCGCGCCACCTGTGAATCCCTACTTTGAGTATAAATTCCCATGGATAAATGTGCCGCATCCCTGATTGTAAATTCATCATTTACACATTTGCTATGCTCCTGTGCCAAATGGAATATCAGCGATACGGTGAAAGTAGCATAAGCCTGATGATGTAAGCTGGATTGAATTTTCGACGCTAATACTGAACATCTCTTGCTGAGCTATTATTTTACTACTCGTCAAACTGTCGTTGCGTAAAGCACTCATAAATCACTTGTACATAAGAAAGAAACAAGACAGCGGAAAGTTTGCAACTTCATTTGTGGTATTCACACCCCCGCTGTGCGGTTCAATAAATTTTTTGGGACAAACCATACACGTACACTCTTATAATGTTCTTGATGTTTTAGTTCGTTTTTTTAGACATTAACATTAAATGTGCGCAATTGTATGGATTTTGGCGTTTGCTATGCGGGCACAAATTATACTAACTACGTTTCTGTGTTCAAGCAAGGGCACCTGCGTAGGTGTGGGAGAGCAACGACTTCTATGAATAAAGGTGGTACATCAACGAGGCTCAGTTCATATGTATGCGCATTCGCGCGCATGTGTCAGGTGGAGGCTTTCGCCTCGGGAACAACACTATGGAGGGCAAAGGCCGGGGGAATGCACGGTGAAGTGCGGTGAGGACGAGGGAGGCGAGAGCCTATAGCAAGAGATGGTAGTAGACAGGAAGAAACAGTGGAGGTAGCAGGTAGATGTGTAGTCGGTTGTATACTTGCACACCAATACGCGCGTGTCACATTCGCACGAGCTAGCGAGGGTGTTGGTTCGCCACACTATGGGGGGCTTACAGGGAAGAGCAGAAAACGAAGTTACCCCGGGAAAAAGAAGATACAAGAGAAAACGTTGTCAACATGACTTTGAGGTCAGGTGCGACGTTCGCGATTTTCGACATCTTCTCAAGTGCCACGTCTATTTAAGTGTCGTGTGACATATTGGCGCAGTTTATATTGGAGACCTTCCCATTTATCGTTCAACGTAACACGTGGGCGATACGTTTCGTGATTGAGTAATGGCAGTTATCGATTGCCATTGCAATATGTACTGGAGCAGATACGAACTGTGATTCGATGGATATATTTCTCATAAGACTGCGCTAAATTGGCAAAAATATTTCGATTGTCACCATTTTATCTAAAATTGTCTAGTATTTATGAGCTGATGGCTATTGCCTTCGTTTCCTAGTCACGTATCTGATTTATGTTCTTACGCACGTCCTTAGAACTTAAGCAGATTCCAGAATACAAAAGGACAAAGAAAAGAGACAATGATAACGAGAAAATGGTTCAGATGACGAGGATGAAGTAAATCAGAGAAGATGAATAAAAGTTTTTATGCAATATTCCTTTCTAAAAACACTGATTTTTCTCTCTACTTTTGAAAAAAGATCCTCAAAGCTACTGCATCGTCTATCTATTTTAGCATTCTCATTTTAACACATTCGCATGTCTCACCAGACGTGTTTAAATTCAGTACGTGAAGAAAATACCGGAAAGAGGTGAGTGACTGCTAGCATATTACTTCACAGTTGCAGGATATAAAACAAAACGATATAAAATCTACAATAAATGCAACATGTTACACTTAATTTACCAAAATTGCATGAAAGAATTTGAAAAAAAAAAAATTCCCAAGTGAGCAAACCCCATCCATCATACTATGCAAAATTTGAACCTTCACCTTCTAGCTACGCTACTGTGCACAGCCACATACAACTCAACTGTACTTGCGTACAGCACAACGTGTACATACACGAAGAACGAGTGAAAAGAAAAGAGAGTCAGAAAGAGAAGGACAGATCGACAGTTGGAGGAAGTGGAGGCAACGGGTGCGGTAGTGGTGGCGGTGGCTGCGTTGGATGTCTAGCCGGGGCAGGCCAGGTTGGAAGAGCAAAGGAGGCAAAAGCGAGGTGGATTGGAGAAGGAGAGACCGAGGGAGTGAGTGAGGGAGAGAGAAAGAGAAGGAGAGGGAGCCAGAGTTGGAATGGAAAGGCAGTCAGGTTGCTCGGCGAGGTGGCAGGAGTGAGGGACGAAGCAGAGAGCGGTTTAGCTGGCTTTGCCTCGGTCGGAGCCACGGAGTGGAGTATCGAGAGAGCAACCGAGGTCCCGTTGGCCCTGGTGGTCGGCTGCCCCGGGTGAGGCGTCATGAAAGCGCGTCAGTCGACCGAGTACACCTCCGGCCGTACGAAAGCAAGCTGAACGCTCCGTTTGCTGTCTGTTTCCCGGCTCTCCCTCTCCGCCGCGCTTGCGTCCGATTTCGGAGCACGACGTTGACACGCGGCGGCCGGCGGCGAACCTTCCAGGACATCCTCCCCGGGGGGTTTACCGGGACCTCAGGATGACAGAGATAGCAGGCAGATGTCTGTCCGGATCAGCGAGCGACTGCAGTGGTGAACGAGATTGCGAGTTGCAGGGATGTTCTTCTCTCCCGTGCTAACGAAGCGTGATTGGGACGGTGAAGTGATACGAGCAGTGTCCTGGATAATACCTCGGTAGCCGGTGGTCTAGAAGAAAATACTTTTGTTCTGCATATGACTGCAAAGTTAGTATTTGTCACCTCCTATGGCGTTTGTTCTAAACCTGACCTTCTTGATTAATATTTCATGATGTTTCTTATAATGCGCCAGTAGATCCTTTTGTCGATGTCTTAAACGAAGGTGCAGGGAGTGGTGAAGACAATGGCTGTAGAATAATGCTCAGGTGCGCGTTCTTTTGTTAACCGAGACGGTTTTCCTTAGTACACAAGACAGCTCCCGTTTCCCATGGCTTTTGTCGTGATCAGTGATTCAGAATAGGTTCGCGTCATTAACTGTGACGTGCGGCAAATCTTCTCACGTGTGATATTCCGCGCAGGGGATCACGATAGTGCGACAGAAGGAGACTTACCTTCGGTAAGTGTACACGTATGAAAGAAACCGCAGAATTATGGCCAACTGCTGCACGGCCATAATTTACATTTAATTGCTTTACGTTACGTCACGCAGTTGAACTTGTGTGTTTTATCAGTGACACTGGATAAAGCGCAGTCAGGAGAAACAGAAGAGATCTAGGCTAGACACAGATGTGTAAACGAGCGCATCATACAAGAGGCCGGAACTGTCGAGATCTCTCCGATTCTATTTTCTACACCAAGTTCCTTACGACTTCTACGTTCTCCTATCGAGGAATCGTCGAATGACAATTAACAATCATCACACTGAGTTCAGAACAAAGAGTATTGCAATAAATGCGAAAGAAACGGCTGGACCTACCTCTCTCTGCGGACGAAATCGCGCGCTTCCGATCGTCGAACAATCTCCCGGCTGCTTCGAATGTTTGGCGGAACTCGCTCCATCACCTCATCATTGTCACGTCGACGCTTCACCCCTGCAGTTCGTTACTCCCTTTTGCACTTTGAAGTGGTCGGGCCGCATGGTAACGGAGGGATGAAACTAATCTAGTACAGGGTATATATTTGATATCGTATCTTGTTTCGCGAACAGAGTCTGACGACGAGGGAATAATAGGCAGGGGATAACGCGAAGAGAGGTGAAACCAATGTAGTATGCGCTTTTCGCGATGCAAAAGACGAATTGATTTTACAACGAACGACTGGTCGCTCCCTCTCAGTAGGTTATACGCTATATTTATATGACGTGTTTCGAAAATAACGTCAGGGAAAAGGAGGCAGTTTAATCGCCGGTGGGCGAACGAACCGGTATTCTGCTGATCAACCTGAAAAAAGACAGCGGTAACGCACAAGACGCAAAATAAAAGGTCTGATCGTTTCGGAATAGTTACGAGTATACCAATCGCCTTTTTAACGTCAAATATTTCCTACTTCAAGATTCCACGTAAGAGATATTCGCGGAATCAAAAGTAAACAGAAGGAAAACGCAAATTAGACCGTCCGTTCGCCGAAGAAGTCTCACGGGCGAAGGAAGCATCGCGACATTCAAAAGTAACGCAGAAAACATTCCACGTGTTGTTATACTCCGGAGCAAGACAAGCGAGACAAGAAACGCCCTTTTGCACGCATTGCTCATTTGCACGCAACAGATCCAAGCCGTTTGACCTTCGCGCAAACACCGTACGATTTGTCAAAGAGGTGCTCCATGAGGAGCGATCGGTACGATCTGTAAAAAAAATAGTCGATCCAATTGTGTTCATTCACTTATCTTCTGCGAGTTACTTACGTAACTCTGGACACCTGACACAGAGAGCGGATGCGGTGGGGATGTCCGGAGATTAAAAGCAGCGGCGCTCGGGACTCACACGCGTCATTATTTCCGGTATATTGGATCCGCAATAACACACACACACACACACAGCCTTCAGTCAGTCAGGAGGAGGCCTCCGACGGCACGCGGCTCGCCGGCTGATATGGCAGCGGTCGTTCCTTCCATCGTGGTTCCTCGGCTCCTTCGCCATTGCCGCCGTCACTACCTCCGACACCGGCGTAGCTGTCAAACGATCGAACAGGTGTTACCTACGCGAGGTGCCTGGAGTAGTGGGATACGCGATTTCTTGTGATACCACACGCGCGGCGCGCGGCGGCTCAAAGAAGTAAGCCCCAGTGAGTCGTCGATCAATCGATGTGACACGTACATTCCTCCAGCATTCCTCGATACTTGACTGGGCGCCGAGGGGTGTCTACGGGGCGAGTGTGGGTGTCATTCTGTGAAGTGTCAGTGGAGTGTGTCGGTCTCTCGGCGCGAGGTGCGAGACCAGGCGTGGCTGCTGCGGAAGACGGAAATTGGACGTTGGATGAGATTCACCGAGGATGGCGCACCGTAAGATGCCTTGTTCGCGATCGATGCCCAGATTCAGCGGCATTTCGCTGCTGCTGATTCTATTAGCGGAGGTGAGTGCGATTGCCGGTAATGACATGGATATAGGACGCGTCGATAGAATGTCTTTCTGTGCTGGAGATGTGGGCACCGGCTCGAAGGACACGCGTTATGGTAATATGCGTACGTATCTGTGAAATTTTACCGTCACCATCCGTGCACTGCGATTCTTAGAAGATTTCGCTTTATTTATTTCTTTTGTTTTCCGTGTGAAGTTCTTATTATCTCTTGCTGAAACATCGAGGACCGAACTATGATTTCAATTCAGGACATTCCTCTGCGGAATGTCCCTTTAACTCTACGTATACACACTGGGGTCCTTGGGACCCCAGCGCAACTTTGCTAAACGTGCTAAATCGAGATTTTGTTGCGTTTCCTTTCTCTTTTAACCCATATATCTCAGAACTCCTTAATTCTATCGACTTTTATTCATTATAGGCTTGTTCCTTCAATTCTGTATAGATTTAAAAAAAGTGAATTAAAATATATCAATTTTTGATAGAGTTACAAATATGGATGGGGTCCCCAGGACACCAGTGTGTATAGCACGTAGGCAAAATATAAGTGTGTATAGGGTTAAATAGGAGCACGAGGTTGTACTTACAGCTCTTCTGAGACGGTTAGTTACATTGATAGGAACCTGTATACAAATGCGAGTTTACACCACGAATGATTCGCGAGTTAATGGGTCAAAGTGGTCTGGACAAATAGTTGCAGAGAAAAATGTTAACACAACGATTTCTAACTCCTTATTTAATACTATTGTTCTCAAACAATATCGATTTCTCATGAGCCATATGCGAGAACGATACATGCAGGATGCAATTATTTAACACTGTTGCTTTGAAGCAACATCTGGTTACCTGTTCGTCGATATCTCAGTAGTTTTGATTTTTGCCTCTAGATAGCAAAAGTCGCTGAAAATATGGTTTTCATAATGATATTTTGGGAACAATATAACTGCATTCATATAAGAAATGATTTACTTCACTTGAACACTCAAAAAATTTTTCCTTAAATTTCTTAGGTCTACCAAATAAAGAGTTAAATTAGAAACTTTGAAAGTTATCTTTCTCTGAACACGACCAGGTATGTCCAAATGTCAACAACGTGGAGAGAGAGAGAGAGAGAGAGAGAGAGAGAGAGAGAGAGAGAGAGAGAGAGAGAGAGAG
>NW_022639463.1:2276234-2335031 GCF_010583005.1 Odontomachus brunneus
CATCGTGAGAGAGAGAGAGAGAGAGAGAGAGAGAGAGAGAGAGAGAGAGAAGTTTGCGGATGTAATTAATACGGCATTTTTTGGCAAAGTATAAATAAGCAATGGATGAAGATCCGCATCGAAATATATCTGTTCGATGAATATTTTTTCGAAAGATGAGATTAAGACTCTCTTGGTGTAGCAGGTAACAGGATTTGGCGAGAGATTTCGATATCTGAGGAAACCTCCGCTTCTGTGACAGACAAGAGTCAGAGTCCGCGTTGTGGTCAACCGATCGGTGAAGGGGAACGCGACCGACATCCAGTCTTCTTTGCTCGGTCGATTCGTGTCTGGATATTGCGAAACTCGCCTGACTTTCTCAACTGCCGAGTGCGAATACGTTGCTTCGAATACCGATGACTGCTGACTCCCGTGTCTGCCAATATGGCGAATATCCAGTTGTGTTAATGTTATTAAACCTGTGTCATTCATCGCATCCGGTGCTCTTTCCAACACAAATCTTGGATTCACCTTTCAAGCGATGAATCAGCTATCTATGAATCTTAGACATAAATTTGAAGCGAATACACGTTGATTTCTCAATTAAATAATGCCCTGACCTGCAACATAACCAACTTCAATATTTGCTTGCGCAAGATCCACAGATTCGGTCGGGTAGCAGTGCCAGTAAATTAAAGAGGTTTAGTTGCAATTGCATCGGCTGCAGATAATCGAAAAGATTATTCTTCAAAATTGTTCTCCGAGACCGCGGTTAGACCGCGGATTGCAAGATTTCCCGTTTCCCTTTCAGTCTCTGCTTTTCTGAGTAATTTGAATATTTAACGCATCACGAACTACGGGAATTACACGGACGTGATTACGTAAATGACTTCTTTATTATCTTCTGTCTGTACGAAGGTGGGCGATTTTGTTGTATGTCAATCAGACAAGGTGGAACGTATTGCGAGAGCGTTGTTTTGCAAAACAATGCGAATCGAAATGAAAGCTTTTTCCTGAACTAAGCGGAAATGTTGACGTCAAGTTATCTCCGAATCGTCCTTGAATTGCTTCTGAACAAACCATGATTGAGAGAATGTCTTCCGGTGATGCGATACCTTGCATCCTTATATCATGTGTGTCAAATTATTTTTTGGAAAAGGATATCATAAAAATTCTTCGTAAATAATGCACAATACATTTTTATTTCAAACGAAGTGATCGCATCTCTGATGTGGTGAAAGAACGATAGCATCCTGCAACGACGCGAACATTTACAGGGAGGTCGAAGAAAGAGAGCCAGTTGGATTATGGTTTATCGACCAAAGGAAAGTTTGGTTGGCGAAAGTAAGTCGTTTTGTATCCAACGAAGCTCGTAATGGACGAAATGGACTGTCTGGACGTTTCATGCTCGAAAGAAAGCCAACGCCCACTTCAACGGCCGTTATATGACGCTATTCTATACGTGAAATCGATTTTACGTCAATTTCTTTGTCATCCTCCGCTGCCTCAAAGAAACTTAAACCTGTCATCTAGCAATCCTGACGCATTAAATGACGCGAGTCCTAAGCATTTATTTCTTCCACAATTTTTATTATCTTTCTTGATGATATAAGAACTATTCTAAAAGGCGTATTCAGTAACAAAAATAGAAGGCAAACGATCAGTGATAGTCAGATTTTTTAATAGATAGTAATGCAATTCATACGACATAGTTCGATTCAGTTTCTCTTCTTTTCGCGTGTTTCCGGGAAGAGAGCATGCCCGCGACGAAATCATGACATTATTGGCCCAGAATTCGAGGCTCATGACCGCGCTATATTAAGCTCTTACTACAGAGTCCCTATTCGACGAATGCCTCGCAAATAGCCGACGTCGTCACTTTTAAGTCGAGCGTTACACTACACGTGTGATAAGTTACGTTGACACGCGAGTATTTCGTCGGTCGAGCACAAATTGTCCGTGATTTCCGTATAATCGGTGTTTCGTCTCACACATAATAAAATAACTATTGGGTATCTTATTGAGAAGTGAGAGGGAGAGAGAGATTGATATATAATCTTATTTAAATATTACAAGGAAAACATGTATGCTTTGCACGGGAATAATGATGTCAACTAATGATGTCAATATCCGGGTGTATTGCTTTCGAGTATCGTAATTAGCGTCAAGTATTGGAATTAGTGCAGTTAGTATCTCAAAAGATTTTGAAAGGCTCTCGTTGGACAAGAAGGATGAGTCCACAAACTCATTCCAAAAATTACGGATAACCTTTTAATCCATGACTGTACACAGAAACGCGTTGGTTTATACTTATTATTCAGAGCATATTTCAATTATTATTCAGAGTACAAACCTTGTTATTCAAACTATTTTTATTCGTTATGAAACATTTAATAATTAAAATAGCGGTTTGTAGAATATTGAAGCGTTGAGAAAACGTCGTTAACAATGCAACTGTCTATTCCCGCGAGCAAACGCACATACACATATATTGAAGTTTGCCGATTCCGCAATCTATATAAATATTGACCGCCAGTGTCTATTGTGGCGACTCTCTTTCTCTCTCTCTCTCTCTCTCCCTCTCTCTCTCTCGTAGATATCCAAAATCAATATTTGAGCGGTTCCGGTGGCGTTGCTCGAATTAGGCCAGAAATAGCAAGATTAATATTTCCTTTATGGCGTTGCGGGTGCGGCTCACCGGAAATGGCGTCTAGCAAGGGCAAGAGCGGGCCGCACGTGGTACGCTGCCGAGTGTCAAACGACTTCGGCGAGTCGTTCATCCGTGAGCGGCGCGTGCGGGTATATCCTGGGCTAACCTGGGAGGATAAGGCTGCAAGCCATGACGAAAATAGAGCAGACGGCAGAAGTAAATCACCGTGCGTCTGCGTTCGTCTCTAAGCCGAAATTTCGTCGGCTTTTATCGCATCGAGCTTTTCGTCGCGATTTCGAACATCTGCGCCTTTGTCCGGCCGCTTAACGCGCTTATTCACTCATTTTCCCACGCGATCTCGGCTAATAAGGGGCCCAGAATAACGGGCGAAAATACGAATGATGGCGATGCGCCATGTGCCGACATCATTGGCGTAAAAGAGACGAGCTAGTCTGATGGCTTTTTCGATGCAAACACCCCGCTCTTCAACGCATCCGCGTGCATACGCTCGTCGTTTCGCTTTCACTTTCTCTCTCTCTCTCTCTCTCTCTCTCTCTCTCTCTCTCTCTCTCTCTCGCTCTCGCTCTTTCTCCACGTTGCACGTACGTGCGTCGAGTGCATTTGGACACATTACATATATCACGCTTGAAAAAAGAAAAGAAGAGAAAGAGAATCGTGCGATTAACGTCATCCTACCATCTGCGATATCTTTTTGCGGGCTCAAGGATCGCGGCGGCAGCTTCGCCTGGTCGTATTTATCCAGAATCGCGTCTCAATTAAAGCCAGTCGTATCTTATTCTGTTTCTTCTTACGTCGATTAATCCTAAACGCGCCGATGTCTAGTAAACGCGACTTATACGAGGAATCCTCGGCCTCAGCTCGCCTTCTCACGAAGATAAATGATGCTTACGCGATAAGCAGTTAATTTCCTTTGGCGGAGTCTATTATGGACCGTGGTTGAATTGAATATTCCGCGTTGAACAGGAAAAGTAATAATTACATAACTGTACAGCCAAGCGTTTTATAATATATAGGCGATACTTAAGCGTCCGAGTTTTCCTTATAGGCTTGTGTAGCGACTAAAATAAAACCGAGTTTCTCTAAAACAATATTAAGAATAATAATCAATGATAAGAGAGTTAGATGTGGGGGCGATCTCATTAAAAATAAGGTACACGTTTGTTTCATAATGCTTTGTTTAGTAGCACTTCCATTAAAATGCTAAACGCCAAACTCTTGGGCTCTGCGTTTTCTCGCCTCGAGAATCGCATAATTGCGCGAACGATGATGTAAGCCTTAATTGCGCAAAGTCAAAAGTTGCGCGGTAATACATTTTATCACGAACAGCCGGGAAAATAGCGTTTCACGTTCAAATGAGATAAAAATTTCTGAAGAACACACTTTCAACTTGACAAAGAAGGAACATGAGATTCTCGTGAATTATTTCGTAAAATTAATTTTTGCAATATCGGACGTGCGTATTGATTTGCAAATAAAAAAAATTTCAGTGAAACGATCGGTTCGTCGAAAAACAACACGGAGAAATTCGAGAAACTTCGAGTATGTACACTGAAAAATATCATGCTACTTCTAAGAGAAGAGATTACTCACTTTTTACTTTCTTTCTTTTAAGTAACGATTATCTCCAGCAAAGAATATTTTCTTGGTGAACAATTTGGAAATATACACAAATTTGAGAAAAACTCACTATTGTATACTCGAAAGAAGAATTTATTCTCTTTACAAGAATATTACAAAACTTTAAATAAACCAAAAGTTGACTTGATACTTCGTGTAGCAAGCAAACCAAATTTTTCTTTTAATTTTATGTTTTTGATTGAGACGCTAAACCTACTAGGATTTTGTATAAATTTGATGGGCCTATGATGAGCTTATGATAAGTTTATGATAGATTTTTGAGTATGGAAACTTATGGAATACTTAAGACAAGTAGCATTTATTTTAGTAAAATATACATTTTCCCGCAAATGGATCCTAAAGTTCGGCGATTGATTCAAACGATCATCTTCAACGTTTGTATCAGAGGAATTACACAATCATCAATCGCCCTGCGCGCAGGTAGCGCTGTTTCGCGGTGATTCACTGACTGCGCAAAGACTCGAACGTTCTCGAATTACACACCGATCCGACAGGCAGCGGGTATTCGGTAAACAGGAAACAAGATCGTTAAGCATATGCAGATCTCGTGTCTTTAGAATTCATGCTACGGCTGATTGGATGTATCGTCAGGTGCGCGTCGGATTGTCATGGAGAAAAGAAGAAATATTTCATCGATATGGAGACGAGACAAATTGAAAGAATAAACGATGATTACTTCGTTATGCAAGCAATTGATTCGACGAGGCCGCAAAGCCACTTTCCGCGGATGCAATTGTCGCTTCGCATAAATTACTTTTCGTTGTGTTGGCCGAAGCTAACGTTTTTTTTTTTTTTTTCTAGATAGCTATTAGTACACACAGATAAACTTCAGGTAGTGAATTCCTGCTTGCCTGAGTGACGCCAGCAATAAGTGCTCATTAAGAGGCCGGACAATGCAGCTTCTATCTGTCAATAATTGCCTCAAGCGGCTCGGCTTTTTATTATTTATGATTCTGTTGTCGATGAGAACTCGGAGAAACCAAAGGGAAATGCGATTGTCCTTGGTGGCGTTGCGATAGCACTCACGTATGTGCGTTTATAAGTGTAGCGCGATTAGCATACCACTCGCTTGACGTATCAACAGCTTATTTTCAATCGTCAGTTGCAAACACACGTCCAGCAGTCTCTGACTGACAGATACGATTGCGAACGTTAGTTAGCTTCGCAGGACGGTGACACGAGAGTATATCTTCGTCGTCTATTGAATTTTGAAACGAGACAAAAATAATCGGAATACCGACACGTAGAGGCGATTAATAAAATACAGGACAAGCCCGGCGGCTGTCTCTCAGTTCCTCCCCGACGTGGAGCATGTTTTCACAATCGGTCTCATCTCCTCCGGTTATCCGCGCAAAAATGTCAAAATGATCGTCAGCAATTAACGAGTATTGTGAGCCGCGCTTGATACGGCACGCCGCGTTTATCGTCCGCTCAATGGAAAAATTAACCGAACGCGTTGTCATAAAATACGTCGTTTATTGGCGCATGAGTGACGTATCGCCCGCTGGAAAATATTATCTCGCTCCTTCTCAGTTTCTCGAGAGAGCCACACATCTGCCGTCGCACAATTTATCGGAGAACGCCCAACATTATTGTCGTTTCGCGGAACGGTGGAAATTATTACATTTACACTATTACATTATTGAAAAAAAAAGAAAAACTCTATTACCATTCACGTGTGCGGGATTGAGTAGCGCTGGAAACGGATCGCCGGACGATAATCGAGCGATAAGCGAGTGATCGCGCGTAATGTTATCGCTCCTCGATGCATCGTTACCGAGCATCTCGTTAACGAAATTTATTCGTTCACGTTGAGTGTTCGACTTTTAAACATCGACGTTTCATTTACAATTGAAATGCAACGTAAATCCACGTTACTAGCGAAATTTACTATATTCCTTAGCAAGATAGACTTCATTGACAGTCTATTCCTGGAGCACTAAGGAAAAATAACAGAATAAGATTTAAAAATACACGGTAAAGTTGAAAAGAATTTATATGAAAAAAAGAGGATTTATAATATTCTCTCAGTCCTTCTCGTCCGAGTGAAACCAACGATGAGTACCAGTAATTAAGGCAATCGCGTTCTCTAGCTTTTGAAGCTTTCATCGACAACAGAATCATAAATAATAGAAAGCCGAGTCGTTTGAGACAATTACAAGTAGAAGTTGCATTGTTTCGGCTCTAATGGCACTCATTGCTAGCTTCACTCGGACTAGAAGGATTGAGAGAATATCATATCATTTTCCTTTTTCATATAAATTCTCTTTAATTTTGTGTTCTTTAACTTGGTGTTCTTGGTACTCCAGAAATACTCTGTCAGTGAGGTCAATCTTCCTAAAGAATATAGTGAATTTCGCTAGTAACGCAGCAGATTCCGCTAGAAACATGGCAAGTGTTTTAATAATGCATTTCAGTTCCTAAAACATATAAGTACCACATATGAAATGAAAGGATAGTAAATTACTGAAAAGAGTATTGATACTGATATTATCCTTAGTTACAAAATTCTGTAGTAATTTTTGCTATGAAATTCTCTTCTTGTACACGATAGCAAGAATATAAAATTGTTTTAAAAAAAGAGAGATCTGAAATGTATGATCGATCATTTTCCCAGCCGACTCGCCGTCTCGTTGGAAGATACATTAATCGACGAAGGAGAGATTTTAACGCCGCGCGCACATGTGTATGTGTGTGCGACAGAAGAGATTTCTACTTAACAGTCTATTCGTGTCTATTCGTCAGCAGCCAGCAGTGGCTTCGACGACACGGCGGTGACAGATACTCTAACGATTCGGTTTTTAATCAACAATAAATGAAGAGCGACAGACCTATGAGAGTCAAATGATGGATTAGTATAATCGTGAAATTGAAGAAGAAAACATTATAATTAGGCGATAAATAATGCTTTGTAATCTTGAATAACACAAACGTTTCGATTTTGCTTTGGATCATTCTCAAGGTATACGCAAACGTAGAAAGTAAGAAAGAAAGAATTCGGTTTCCAATCGCAATGGTCTCCTCATTATGATCGTCACGTCATTATAGTATTGATCAGATTGACTCCAATCAGTTATCTGATTAAGTATCTTTGTATAAGGTGATATTATACAAGTATAGTCTGAGTCTGTCAGACTCGAGCAACTTTAAACTGCTATAACTTTGTTGAGCAACAATATTTTTGGACACATTTTTTTCTGAGATCCAGATAAGCCTCAGCTATGAGATAGTATCTTTTTAATTCAGTTTGACCTCGTGTACAAACACACAACGACAGATATCGCCACTACAGCTCATCTACCATATCTCGCGTGATCATTCAAAGCTTCTTTAATTAACATCTCGCTAATTATTGCGAATAGCGCAAAATGATATAGGACTTTTATGTTCACCTTAATCTATGCCTCCAAAAGAGCTTCGAAGCTTGCCCTGACACATCCTGTATAAACCAAACTGAGTGGGGTATGGATCGTGTATCTTTTCTCCTAACGTGAACTCGTGAAAAGTGAAAGGTTGCACGTGAAAATTTTCACACTTCCATTGTTCGAGAAGTTACATGATCGCAAAAGTCGTCGAGTTCACGTGAAACTTTGCACATTTCACGCTTCCGTTTTTAGGCAGAAGTTACACGAACGCTAACCTGATCGCAAGACCATGGGATAAATTCTGGTCGTTGTAAGTTCATAGCATCGTGCGTTTTACGCAAGAAACGCCGCGCTTCGTTCACAGAGGATACGTATGTGGGTCGATTCGTGGCCAATCGAATGTAGGTGCGCGCAATCCGTATCCGTGGGCTTGCTGGGTAAGCGAACGGGCACAATGAGGTATCAGCAGCGGTGTGTCTGAAAATACAACGAAGTCGCCGTCCCGGCGGAATACACGCTGGTACACCTAGTTACAAATATGTAATTTCGCCTCGGCAAATGACGGTCGATAACACCGCAGAGCGCTGGTCACGCGAGTCCTGCGTGATATGGGCGCAAGGTGGGCGCGATTATTATCCGCTCGCGCGGCGTGCATTCCGCCATTACTGCTGGTTTATCTCACCGTTATTATTTAGTTTTCCGGCTATTAGCAAATTAAAGAGCCGTCGCGCTTAATTAATCAGCCGCGAGGCTACGCGCGCTCCTGCTCCAATCACATTTCTCCGAATAATTAACTCCATGAATAACGTTCGTGGCACTCGCGAACTTGCTGCGGATACGCGCGAGCGCGTTAATTGAAGACGGTTAAGGTGCAATGAATATTTTTGCGTGACGCTGACGCGGGAGGAATAACGGGAGAAGCGGGGAGAAGAGCGAGTTGTTACATCGCAAAATAGATAGATTACACTAGAGTGTATATCGAGTGGTGATAAAAAGGGGGGAAATGGGAGAGGCCTCCATGCACGAATCGAACAAGGTCGTGCAACAGGTTCTGCAAGGGGTAAAGATGGTGAAGCACGCGAGCTACTTAGAATCTCCAGCGTGCACCTTCGAGGTGGGTGCCTCGTTGCGCTCAAAGTTCAACCAAGGACGGTTCTTGGTTTTCACGAAGAAATATTACCCAATTCGCTAAACATCGCCTATTACCACGCCGATACGCACATATTAAGGCTATGCAATCATTTCAGCGAGATCAATCAAAGCGCTCTTAATGACGTTTCTCGTTACTCGGCCTGAACAAAACTCCGCCAACTGAGAGAGAAACTAACCAACAGTTTACCGCTCGGAATGCCCGCTGCGTCGCTGCCTTTACCTTCGTCGTTCATACTGTGACCTTTCTTTCTGTCGCTTTTAAGCCACCATAGAGATACTACCGTGGCGTCTATTTTGTTCTCGGTATTGTTTGCGCACGGACGAGTTCGGAATTTTTTCCGAGACCCTCTCGCGTTTATTCACCTTTCTGGCATTCTACGCACGACTACGGGTCTCGCCTATTTACAGATTCGGGACTCGTTCGTGAACCAGAATGCGTCTCGTGTAATTCCTTCGGTCTTGCCTACGAGGCCCATCGGGACGAAGGGAATATTGGATTTCCGTCGCGCCAGCGATCAACTTTCCGTACATTAAATTTCTTGCAAAAATATGTCTCAACTAATTTTCTTTCTTTTGGAGGGAGGGGGAGAGTCAGAATGAAACCAGAATTAAATAGTAGAAGAGGTAGTTTCTATTCTGGTGACCTCCTTTTGGCGTCTGCAACTCTTTCAACAGCTTTCCTTGGAGAAAGACTCTTTAATAGAAAGGAATGGCAAAATTGAAACAAAAATGTCGCATGATATTGAATGATATGAACATAATAGAGGATGCAACTCACCACCAATTTCTATGTCGACGTAATGCACCGGAAGAGAGATTCATTGTACTCGGGGGTACTTATTTTATTAAAATCGTGAGCGATTGCCTCGCCTATGATCAATGATATATGGTTATAACGCATGATACGTTATTCTAGGTAGACTTTTATGATGTGGAACAATCGATAGTGAAAACTTGACAATTATTTCAATTACACTTATGAGGCAAATATACTGTACTAAACTAATCATTAAATTTACATCATGATGAATAAATTTTGCGTTATATCGATGCAACAAGAAATACATTTACTCAACATTACTCACAGATTTTCGTACTACATTTCGTGTGACATATTATGTTGAGCAAATTTTGCTCTGTCAAAAACAGGTTTGCCTCCAATTACTGCACTGAGACAGAAAGAACCCAACGGTACGTTTCGACCGAAAGATTATCCCGAATTGACCTCGCACTCTCGACATACAGGTTTCTGTAAGACGTATATGACCTGTCCAAAGTACAGCTGGAAAAAGACTCGGAGGGAGAGGAGAGAAAGAGAGAGAAGGAGGAAGGGAGAGAGAGAGAGAGAGGGGGAAAGAAAGGAAGAGAGAAAGAAAGAGACAGAGAGAATGAAACCCGTTTAATACTCTAATAACAGGATACCAATGCGGATCATAGAAAGGGTGACGGACGTACGCGTCAGCCATGAAGTGTCATGGACGTATCGCTAACGGAGTGTCACGGACACATCACACTTCCATCTCTGCCTACTTCCACACACATCGAACACGGACGAAACTGCTTGAGGTCGGAAGCGCGTGACGACGGTCAACCGGAAGTGAGTCGCGGTTGTCCTGGAATGTGCGACCCGGAGATACGCATACCTCGCGCAAGATTGACAGATGCTATTTACGATATCCGAAATCGCCATTAGGATTGATGAGTGGATGCAATTCTCGTTCTTTCCACGACGATTGAATTGCTCGAACCGCGTGCAGCTGTACGCCGACCCGCTTTGCGTCACTTCAGAATTTTATGGCACACAGCGAGCTACGTTTAGCGTCACAAGATCGCGTGACGGCGGCTTAAGTTACATCTGCGAGGCACTTTTTTTTTTTTTGTTGAATGACGTAGGTCTCCGCGAGCCTCGTTGGCTTGTATTCTCACTTGTTACTCACACGGATCCCAGACAGACCGGAGTAAGTGTGCCTTCGGCGCTTCCAACTGGCGATTAAACGCAACGTCAACAGCGTACTGTGACAACGCTGGCACAACGATCTCTAAGTTGCAGCAAATGCAGAGAGTAATTTTGCCAAAGAAAAAAGGGGAAAAGTAGAGTACAAAAATATCTTCCCGTTAAATATCTTCTCCAATCTCTCCGGCCATCTTAAACTAAATCTCTCCGGTTCTACACACGA
Organism: Odontomachus brunneus; assembly: GCF_010583005.1. NCBI lineage: Eukaryota > Metazoa > Arthropoda > Insecta > Hymenoptera > Formicidae > Odontomachus > Odontomachus brunneus. Next base: position 2,287,217 of record NW_022639463.1, read on the forward strand.
CATTCTGCAGCGCTTTTGCAGACGAATCGCGCGCTTTACTATGTTGTCGAGCAGCTGCGTTTAATCGCCGCCAGTGTGCACGGCAAATAATTCCAACCACGGGTTGAATTTGTTCCCTTGCCAGCCCCTCGTCGTGCCTCCGAGCAAATGAAATTCTCGCATGCCTCACACCAGCCTCGCATTTTCCGATTCTCTCTCCGCTGAGCCCGCCGGCGAGCTATTCAGCCCTTCTTTGTACAATTAGGAGTTCCTGTCGTCGTCCACGCGGCGGCAGGCACGGGAAATAGGCAGCCTGTAGGTGGTAGGATCGAGGGAGGCTAAGGGAAGGTGGGAAAAGGGACGTCGCAAAGGAATAGAGGGAGATAGAGCAGGGATCAATATGCACTTCACTGTCGTGAGCGGATGTAGGAAGAGCAACTTCGTCGCGCCACGTCCGAACGAATGTCGTGTTCGTGTTAGCAAGCGAAGCTTAACATCGATGTTGCCTCCGAATTGCCACTCGGAGCAATCGATTGCTTCGTTCGAAAATCGTTCCTTCAAGAGAATCGTAATTACAATTTGACTACTTCTTTATGATTCGTTCTTTTTCTCTCTCTCTCTCTTCTTTCTTTTCTCTCTCTCTCTCTCTCTCTCTCTCTCTTTTCTTCTTCATACGCGACACGCGTATGCAGTCAGCGCGAGATGAAGTTCATGCCTGATGTATTTGCTGTCCGTCGCAGAACGTGCATGTTACACGTCAGCGATGGCGTTATAGATTCGCGGCGCTGCTTCTCTTTCCCAAGTCTGGGATCGTACGTGCCGCTTCCGGTACGTCATGCACATACGCCGTCAGTAATTGATCGGAATTCATAGTTACGTGGAGCGAGCGAGTACATCCACCTCACACACGAATCGATGTATCGTTCATTTTTTATTAATAACTGTTCCCCTATCCTTCTATTTTTAATCTTCCACAAGCTAAGATAGCTTAAAATAGCCTTCAACCAGACTCTTCAATTCTTTACCAATTCTGAAAAGTTTCATGCAAATAATATAACGTTGTACCATAAACTTGGCGAAATAACAGACACTTTATTATATAATTCGATTTAATGCACTGAGTTAGAAAATTATGCAAACCTTTTACGTTAACGGCTTGATGCCTGGACAATCGCGTTGCTACAGAGTCGTCGTACAGAGAAATAAATGAAAACGTTTGATGTAAGTGGCTAGCAAGTTAATAGCGAAATTTCGCGACGGAGAAAGCGAAACGTCGAACAGAAGTCGTGAAACGTTGCCCACAAAGTTAAGGTTGTTTCATATCGTGTAGATAGCAGCGCAAAATATATCCGACACCTACATTTCGTGTATACATAGATTAGGTCAAAACTGGACGCAAAATCCCTTTACAATTTTGCAAACAACCACGTAAAATTTCGAGTTATTGATTAAAGAAAATTGGCGGATGATCACGCGCGATATAGCAGATAAATTGTGAAAGCGACATCTACCATTGTGTGGACTGGGTCAAATTAAACAAAAAAGTTCTATACTATTTTACAAATAACCACATAAATTTTGAGTTACCAATTAAAGAAGATTGGCGAATGATTGCGCGCGATATTCCGACATCAGAGTTCTTTAGTTAATAACTAAACATCCACGTGATTGTTTGCAAAATGGTAGAGAACTTTTTTGTTCAGTTTGCCTTAATCTACATGTACACACTACATAGAACACTTAGCGTCAGGCACACTGTATACGCAGTCAGGCTCACGGAGAGTAAACACATAGACCTTCGTCGGTGACACAACAAATGACACTTTGCAAGCTACGGTCCTCTTCTCTTGAGTTTCACGAGTCTCTTGATCATCCTCGAGGACGCTAGAACCTTGAAATTCAAGATACGCCGTTGATTTATAACGGGTCCTTACCAACACCAGCACGATTCGCAGATCACGGTTACAATACTGCGCGCGGTCGTGGGAGCGCCTGCGCAAGTGTCGAGATGAATCTAAAATTTAACATTGTCGTCAGGAACAGTTAGGCGTACGCATATTCCCATGCGGTTTTGCAATTTTGCATAATTCGATTCAGATGCAAACGTGGCCAGCTCTTCATACGCAGCGATCAGTTAATTAACTCATGCATATGTGGAGGAGCGCATACGTTATTAATTATTTGCCGAAATTTACAAATCAATGAGACACCATCGACGCGTGAATTTTTCATTATTCTGGTTTCGACAAGCCGCGTTAATTAACGGAACAATTCTCGTATGCTTCGTCTGTAGGTCACGTATTCGGCCGATCTCGCGATCGAGATACCGGGCAATCTCAGCCAGGGTGGTTCCTGGTACCGTTTGGATTACAGCCCACCCGTCGGCTCGCCACCGCCGAACACCACTATAGCCGCCACCGACATCGGTGATGTCATAAAGTTCAGGGACGGCCTGCCTGGGACAAAATACGAGTACTGGTTGTACTATAGCAACAGCACTCTTCACGATTGGCTGACGTGGACCGCGTCGATTACGACACGTGGGTAGTCTACGATGCTGTTGAACGACGATGGATATTTTTGACAGAATCTAGTCAAATAATATGAATAAAATTCTGTCAAAATGTAACGAACAACCGCAAATTAATTATTAATGAAACTCTTCTAAAGGTTGAACGATACTTCCAGAAAATACAGTTGACTCTTCGATTATTCGAATTCCATAATTTTATTCAATTTTATCCTCTGAATATTTTTATATCTGCAGTATTTATCTTTTATTATTTTATAAATTCATTAATTAACGATTACTTGTAATCAGCCGTGTAACTGAAAATTAACGAGCAAGTTGTTAAGCACGCGACGAAACATTTGATCAAGAGATATCAGTTGACACGGTTTCTCTCACCCTTAGCGCCCGACCCTCCTTCGAATTTGACTATCTCGGTGCGAAATGGGAAAACCGCGATCGTGTATTGGTCGCCTCCGGCGCAGGGGAATTATTCCGGTTTCCGGCTGCGGACGCAGAGCTTCAGCGACACCGGAAATCCTAAAACCAGCGTCATCCCCGTCGACTCGGTGCCGTACACCCTCCGAGATCTCACGCCCGGCGCCACGTACTCGCTGCAACTCTTCACCGTGTTGGACGCCAAAGAAAGTGTCGCTTACACCAGCAGGAATTTCACAACGAGTACGTATTCCAAGAGGCCGGAATGTTTCGTAAATATTTCGGCGAGCGCCTAACGTTGAAATACTTGCAGAGCCGAACACTCCCGGCAAGTTCATCGTCTGGTTCCGAAACGAGACGACGTTGCTGGTACTGTGGCAGCCGCCGTATCCTGCCGGAATTTATACTCATTACAAAGTCAGTATAGATCCGCCGGACGCTATAGAGTCCGTTCTTTATGTGGAGAAGGAAGGCGAGCCACCTGGTCCTGCGCAGGCAGCTTTCAAAGGACTCGTTCCAGGTCAGTCGTTTGCTGTCGTATAATTACGCGCGCATAACGTTCAGCTAACGAACACGACAAAAAAAATCGTATTACATTGCGTAAAAGAGATCCGGAGATATATGCGAGAATAAATTATGTATATTATGTGTCGCAAAATATCAGCAGAGAAATACGCGCCGGGATCAAACAGTCGTTTTCTTTTTCCTAGCGGAATTGCTCCAGCTAGAATCGCGGAGAAAGTATGCGTCCGTTACAAATAGAACAATTCGTGAATCGCAAGACGAGCAAAAGTAGTCATTGTCAGACGTTTCATTTCCTACATTCGGTACGCCGTGGACTTTCGACTCGCCTGGTTATACAAGTGCAACGGAATTTATTGCTCGTTATCACAATCGGTATCTGCGGCGTTCCCTCGAAAGCAACAAAGTTGTGTAATGAGAAAAAACTTGCTATGGTGTAAAAATCCATAGTGAAACTATAAAGCGAGTTTTCCTCGCTCGGATAGAGAATGCGCGATATGCAAGTGTTAAATTAGATTAGATTCAATTAAAGTAAACTAGAGTTCATTTAACCCTGGCGTCAATTCCTTAGAATTTATAACGATGAAACGTTCTTGGAAAGTTTTGTGTCAAAAAGTGCATGCAATAGCTAATAATTTTTGTATACAGATGCTTAAAAAAGAAAGAGAGTACATGGCGGTACATACACATAGAATAATGCGATAAATCAGAAATACAAATGCTTTGTTCCAAAAGAAATTAAGAAAAGCTTATAAAACATAAATAGTAACGCAAGTTGCAAAATAATAACGGCACGAACTGTGAACCCACTTCGTCCTCTCAGGTCAGTTTTCTGATTACAGGCAGGGCGTACAACATTTCCGTGCAGACTGTCTCGGAGGATGAGACATCCGCGCCCACTACGGCCCAGTACCGTACGGTGCCGTTACGTCCTCTCAACGTGACCTTTGACAAATCTTCCGTGACATCGACTTCCTTCCGTGTATTTTGGAACCCGCCGAACGGCACGTCCGAGTTCGACAAGTATCAAATATCACTCGGCAGTAATCGCAGACTGACACCAGTTACGAGAAATCGAGACGACGAGAGCAGATGGGAGTTCAAGGACTTGGAGCCTGGCAAGACTTACCAGGTGGTCGTGAAGACGGTTTCTGGCAAGGTTACCAGTTGGCCCGCCAGCGGAGACGTTACTTTGAGTACGTGCCCACTTGACGATCTTCGCGTTCTCCCTCAATTTAATACTTGCTGAAAGTGGCGCTGCTCGTAATTGTTTATGACTCTAATGCTTCTTGACCTTTTCTCTGCAGAGCCACTGCCTGTTCGCGATCTCAGAGCCGTGATTGATGAGAGAACTGGTATGGTGGAGGTTTCCTGGAGCCCGGAGAATTCCAGCACGCAAGACAGTTACAAGCTGCAATACCACGAAGTGGAAACGACAATTGGTGGCGATAGCAACACTTTAACAACCGACCAGACGAAGGTGAGCTTTTTGTTAGTTGTAAATAAAAAGCACTTTCGAACTTTGTAACAATTTTCCAATTAAGATTAGGTTTCAATGAAACTTAAGGTGCGTTCAGAAGACACAACTGTTGCACAACGGTTGAGTAATTAGTCAACGTAATTGATCTAAAGTTAGGGATCTAACAGTAAGGACCAATAATCACTGACCGCTCACTGATCAGCTATGTTTTCTGAACGCAGCCTTAGATTTAAGTTTTAAACTCTCTCCTAACGACGTTTGGTGTTTAAACAGAGCTTAAACTTAAACCTAAGTTCAAAAAATCTAACCTGTATTCACATATATGACACTCTTGTTTAATCGATAGGTCACTCTGGAGGCTCTGTTGCCGGGGAGAAATTATTCCATTATAGTTCAAGCGATCAGCAATAAAATTGAGTCTAACGAGACCATTCTATATCAAGCGACTCGTCCTGCCAGTCCCATAATTGAAGACCTCAAGCCGATCGAGAAGGGCTTAAACATATCTTGGAAGAGCGACGTTAATTCCAAGCAAGAGAAATTCGAGGTGACACACAACAGAAACGACACCGGAGAGAGTGCTACCACTTTGACTACGGAGTCGCACATTGTCTTGGAAGATCTTTACCCCGGTGCAGCATACGAGGTCAAGGTCTTCGCCATTAGTCATGGACTCCGAAGCGAGCCGCACGACTATTTGCAAGCCGTCTGTAAGTGTTAATTATCAATCCTTCCGGGTTCTCAGACCATTATCTTCCGTCCGACAACAGCAGCGAAAGTTTACTTGATTCATCAACGATTTAACAGTACCCCATCCACCGAAGAATCTCAGCATCGAGAAAGTCACGAGCAACACTGTTGTCGTACATTGGGAGGCACCTACCGACTCGATATTCACCGAATACTCCATCAGATATCGCACAGAGGACGATCCCAGATGGGTGAAGCTACCCAGCGTTCGCGACATGGAAGCGGAAGTAGCGGATATGACGCCAGGCGAGAAATACACCATACAGGTGAACACCGTCAGCTACGGCGTGGAGAGTCTGTATCCGTTACAAGTGAACCACACAGTCAGTGAGTATATGATTTTGTTACCCACCTCCGATCATGTGTTTCTCACATTGTAATTGTCCATTGTAATTACCCAAATTGTTAATTTGCATCGAAAATTTGTACTCAAAAGAGCGCCTTTGTCATCAGGACCCAATCCAGTTCTAAATATCACGCCGATAATCGACTCTACTAACGTGACTCTGGAGTGGCCGCGACCTGAAGGTCGAATCGAGGTCTATATCATAAAGTGGTGGCCAGTGGAGAATCCGGAGGAAAAGAGGATGAAGAACGTCAGTGAAAATAACGACGTATCCGGCATCAGTTTCGAAGAGAGCGCTGTGCAGACCGAGAGAGTACTGGTGGGTGACTTGATGCCCGGGGTGGAATACTTCTTCGTCGTCTACACAATCTCTTATGAGTTGATCAGCGATATCAGCAATCTGACCACAAGGACAAGTGAGTACGCCGTCCTTGTTCTCGTTATCGGCGATAACGAGGGAGTTCTTATTACGATAGCCGTTACGTTTCGCTGCTTGACAGCTCACTAACGAATTTCGCCTGGGCATGAGTGCTAACAGATACACGACACTTGCGAGTTCTTATCTCCTGGTTACTAATCTCGTACGTTTCGTCGTGTTTGCTTTTACACTTCCATTTACACATATTTCTCTCTCTAACTATCTCGATGCTACGCATCGATGAACTAGGCGATTTCGTTTCGAAGGCTGACGGGCGATGGGCGATCGAAATCTCGGAAGGTCGAGTCGTAACAAACAAACACGAAACTTTGACATTTAGTGCCGCTGATCCAGTCCGAGGTCGTCATAGTGGTTGATCGCGATCAGCCGGGATCCCTGACGTTAATATATACGCCGACGCCGATTCAGTCTTCGAGGTTCGATCTGTACCGGTTCAGGATTAGCGACGCGAATAACACCACGGAGGAGCGCAAAGTGGAGAACACTGACACCAAGGTGACATTTGTCGGATTAACACCTGGCAAACTGTACAACGTGACCGTCTGGACAGTAAGCGATAATGTGGAGAGCAGACCTCTCCTGCGGCAGGATAGACTCTGTGAGTATCCACGTGGCGTAGCGAGAATTAAAAGCGATAATTCTTTCCATAGATGTTTACCTCGCAAATTTTGTCGGTACACGAGTGAACGCTGTGTCTGCTTGGAGTTGTTCGAAGTCAAGGGATTGAAACTTTAGTGTGAATCATTTGTGTATTTAACGTAACGTACTAAGAGACCGTACGAATTCACAGATAATCCACTCAGCCGTGTGGACCATTGTATTCTGAAGATATCACTTGTATATATTATTTATTTTGTGATATAACATCGCGATATTATATAACTTCATACACACGCGTGCAAATATAGTGTCTGTAGAAAGATCGCAGTGAAGGATTAAAGGAAAACGATGTGTTCGCGAAAATATATGTGGTATATTACACGCGCCGACAGTATTTTTGTGCAATATCCATTGTCTGTACAGTATTTATGTGTTACCATATGTTATTATTATCTATTTGTTTTAACAAAATCATCTTCTTTGATTTTTCTTTCAATTAATTTATCGATAGTTCACGTCGCCGCCTTTACCAGCTCGAAGCTAAATATAATTTCTAGATCCTGAACCGATCACTGCGATCCACGCGGTCGACATAAATGATACGAGGATCGCTTTGACGTGGGATGTACCGCATGGAAAGTACGATGCTTTTGAAGTGCAGTACATAAACACGGAAGGCAACTACATTCAAAACCTAACCACCGCCAACGTGATCACCATATTTGATCTCAAGCCACATAGAAATTATACCTTCACATTGGTTGTACGTTCGGGCACAGAATCCTCTTACTTGAGGGTCTCGAATCCTCTCAGCGCTAGCTTCACCACCAGCGAGTCGTATCCGGGAAGAGTGGAGAAATTCCATCCCACCGATATCCAGCCGAGTGATATCAGCTTCATATGGTCTCTGCCTAGTCAGGAGCAAAATGGCATCATCAGAAAGTTTAGCATCACGTATGGATTAGAAGTGAGTTTTCCTTCGGTAGAATCTGCTTGTTTTTATAATTACGACACAGTTGATGCTATTTCGTATCTCTTCATTCCTTCGTGTCGAAGAGATGTACTTTGGATTACACAAATATCCTTGTGGTTCCATTAGGGCTCAACTCACACTCAGATGCAGGACTTCAGACCGAACGAATTTCGCGGGATCATCAAGTCCCTTATACCAGGCAAAACCTACATTTTCCGTATCCAAGCAGAGACGAAGATTGGTTTCGGTCCAGAGACGATCTGGAAGCAGAAGATGCCGATATTAGCGCCACCGAAACCGCCTATGCAGGTGGTTCCAACCGAGGTCTGCAGGAGCAGCACGACTATTCAAATTAGATTCAGGAAGAATTACTTCAGCGAGCAGAATGGGGCGGTCACGTCGTACACCATCGTTGTCGCGGAGGACGACAGTAAGAATGCTTCTGGCTTGGAGATGCCGAGTTGGAGAGATGTCCAGGCTTACAGTATTTGGCCACCTTATCAGGTAACATCAATTACAAGTATTTATTATGCAATAATTACTACTAAACATATAGGAAAGGAAAAAATAAAAAGTGGAAAGAGGAAAAAGAATAAGTTAAGATGCGAGGAAAGGAAAAATGTAAAAAGATAAAAGGCGTGTAGATGTAAGGAAAAAAATGTACATAGTAACTTCTTAGCGCGAAGTTGAAGTTAGAAATAAAGATACAGAAACTATTAAACATATAGATTTAGATAACTGATAAGATACATTCTTTAAAGTAGAGATTTAGATATTCATATAAAAAATTTCGAATTGCTTCGTGAAAACAAAATGGATGCGACTTTAAACCAGTGGTTGAATGAATATGCGTACGGCTTCCTCCTTGCGTCGGTCAGTAATATCAATTTGAATTCGACGCACCGAGTACGCCGAAAGGATAGGCAGCGAAACAGACCGTTTAAGATAATTGATGCAGCAGATTATGCCATGTGGCTCGTTAACTTGCAAGATCACGAACGGTCGTCGTAAAGCGACGCGTTATTACGTAGATCCGCGATCACGCATAAACGCCTGCGGGCTACGATCAACGTATCACGCGCTGGCCGAGCAACAAGTCGAAGGATACGCGTAATCTAGTCGCGATCTGATGCTGCGAAGGCGAAGATGTAACGCGAGCACTTCGGGAAGTTAAATCACAGAACAGTTTTCAGTGCGTGTCCGAGCTTTAAAATTTATCGGAAGACGGTGCGCTTTTAACTCGCGAGTTTCTAAATGTTTCTAAATGTGTTACAGTCTCACAGCTTTGATAACGCGAGTGCGAATCGATCTCGTGTTAAGTCGGATTTTTATCCAAAAATAAGGTCATCAAGTGATCATGAAAACGTAACGCGTTATACGATTACGTAACTCATTACCGAACAGAACATTTCGTCATTTCGGACCGATTGTTCAGCGGATATCATGTTGAACTAATTGGCTGAGCTTCCTGCCAATTCTTCGAATGATATCATCGGTTAATGTTGCACCAAGAGAATTGCGTTGCAAGCCAGAAATATAATTTATCGTAGAATAAAGAGGAAATCGTTAAGAACAAAAAATTCGACGATGGATCTTTTGAACCGCATAATTTCGAAAGCCTCAGAATTTTTCACGCAGGTGCTCATCGCGATAACACGTGCACGCTTTCTATTACAGTTGAGGGAAAACGGTTATTTAAAAAAAAGAACATTTTAGGTGATGGAGCCCTATTATCCTTTCAAAAATGGATCCGTGGAAGATTTCACGATCGGGTCTGAGAACTGTGACAACAAAAAGATTGGATATTGCAACGGGCCGTTGAAATCAGGGTCTACGTATCGGGTGAAGGTGCGAGCGTTCACGGCACCGGACAAATTCACGGACACCAGCTACAGCTTCCCCATTCAAACAGGTGAGAGCGATCGCGTGAAATGTCTCAAGACGCAAGAAAAGTCGCGCGCCCGTTTCCGGTTTAACATATCCGAAGTCTGTTTCATGACATAGTGAATGCCTGCTCAAAAGATCCGATAAGAAAGAGAATTAGATAAGTCTATATATCTATAACTAAATCACGTTTTTCATAGAAGATAATAAAATTACATAAAAAAACGTGTGCATTCAGATAAATATCTAATCGTTAAGATTAAGTTAAAAGATAAGACGGAAGAAGTTGATAACTGTCACGTACAGCACATTACACTTATATATTGCTAAATGGGAAGTTACAATATTGAATGTTAGTGTTAATTGGTGTTTATTGAGGAAATATTAAGAAACGGTAACTTTGGCAAATACACACGAGGTAGATCGTTGGGACAAATAACGTTAAACAACGTCGGGTGAGATAAGTGACGTAAGATTACAGAGGCACACTGCGCATGTAGTGAAAGCCTCGCTAAATTCATGCCTCGTTATTTCGTGTACATGTCTGCCCAAGGATTGCTGCTGGCAGGTAAGACCTCGTAAATGAGAGTTCAGTCTTATCTACACCCGCAAGATACATATCTATCGCCTTAAAGAGCAAATCTATATGATCAACCTGAGTGCCCTTATGCCCGAAGCTCATTGTAATGACTCAAAATTTACTATACGTGTCGAACAGATAAGGACAACACGGCCATCATAGTCGGTGTCGTCGTCGCCATAGCGGTGCTGCTGGGTCTGTTGGCCATCGGGCTGTTTGTGCGAAGAAGAAGAAGTCAAGGTCGCAAGACGACGGAAACCAGAGCTACTGACAACCTATCGTTGCCAGACAGCGTCATTGAGACCAGGTGACCACAAAAAAGTGCAATGTTTTATCTTTTGATATGAGATCATGATGATAATTATTGTATGCAATCTTCAGTCGGCCTATCAAAGTCGAGGATTTTGCCGAGCACTATCGTACTATGTCGGCGGACTCTGACTTCCGGTTTTCGGAAGAATTCGAAGAGCTGAAGCACGTCGGGAGAGACCAGCCGTGTACCGCGGCGGACTTGCCTTGCAACAGGCCGAAAAATCGCTTCACGAATATTCTTCCGTATGATCACAGTAGATTCAAGCTCCAGCCTGTCGACGATGAAGAAGGCTCTGACTACATCAATGCCAATTACGTTCCGGTACGCAGTGTTCGCCCTCCATAGATATAGGAGCAGCCAAATACAGACACCCAATAGTGAAGATATTGTAACGTATCTAACATGTTTTTACGATGTCACAGGGCCACAATTCGCCACGGGAGTTTATCGTGACTCAAGGCCCGTTGCATTCGACTAGGGACGATTTTTGGCGGATGGTGTGGGAGAGTAATAGCAGAGCTATCGTAATGCTGACAAGGTGTATCGAGAAGGGAAGAGAAAAATGTGATCATTACTGGCCGATGGACACTTTACCTGTTTATTATGGAGATATTTGCGTCACCATACTCAATGAGACGCATTATCCGGATTGGAGTATCACAGAATTCATGTTGTGCAGAGTAAGTGATCTTATAAGTGGTTATGAACAGTGCTCAATACGTATTTACCGAAACAGTTTCGTCAAATTTCATTAAATCTTTACGCGTTTTTCGTCCTTCTACTGAAATGTGATATTTTTTTGTTACAGGGAGACGTGAAGAGAGTGATACAGCACTTCCACTTTACTACCTGGCCCGACTTTGGTGTCCCTAGTCCACCTCAAACCCTAGCTAGGTTTGTGCGAGCGTTCAGGGAACGAGTCAGGCCTGATCAAAGACCCATAGTCGTTCATTGTAGCGCCGGCGTAGGTCGTAGCGGTACTTTCATCACTCTCGACAGAATATTGCAACAGATATTGGTATCAAAGTATGTAGACATCTTCGGGATCGTTTGGGCGATGAGAAAGGAACGAGTCTGGATGGTCCAGACAGAGCAGCAGTACATTTGCATCCATCAATGTCTTTTGGCTGTCTTGGAGGGGCAAGATACCACTGGACCACCGCGAGAGATTCACGACAATCAGGGATTTGAAGGTACGTATCCAGATATTCTACACTGCTGTCAAAAAATATCCCAAGTTAATTGGAACGATTGCGGGACGAGTTGGTTGATCAGTGACACGAAGTGTGGCTTAATTACTACGCAATCCCCATGGATAATCGGAGCACTAGTTGTTGAAGGATGGGAACATTGAAAAGAGTTGATCGTAGTGCATGTATTGGCGAAAATCTCGATGGAGAATCTATGATCTGTTACATGTTTTCTTTGTGCGAAATTTTTCTCGCATGAAGACAAGTTAAATGTCTTACTGAAGATATATGTGAAGTCAATATTAATGAAGGAATAATAGTATGTTTCATAAAATACGAATAAACAGTGTAATATATAAAGGGAGCAATTTTCAATTGGTGATGGTGGCGGTGTGGTTGTAGACAGTCGTTAGAAGCACACGTTACTTTGTCTCACGTTTGATAACAATGGTTGCCCCTCTCTGTAAAATGGTATCACTTCCTCACCCGGTAACTCACACCTTCCTCTTTGCAATCTTTTGCGACCTTTGTATTCAGGCAAGAATCGAAGCTCGGTCGAAAACACTAAGAGTCCCGCCGAGGATGAGAAGGAAAGGTGACCCTCAAACAGCGACTCCTGCATCGACGGTAATTTCGATGGTCGCTTTTGTTCTTTTCTGCATGAGAATGAGCGTCACAGGAATTTTATGGCAAAATTGTGCATTAATCGTGTATGCTGTGCATGTATAAGAGAACAATATATACGCAACTTTACTAAACGTCGACAATATTTTGTCAACAATGAAAATGCCTGCTGTGTATATATACACACACACACACATACTGCCTTAATTATTTAATAATTTTTATAACTTTCAAGGAATAACTGCATCGAGCAAGATTCATCGATCAATCACCAAATAGATTTGTTTGTAACGAGTTTTTATCTAATTTTGCTTAATATAATAAATAGTTTGATACTTTATTTTTGTAAAATTCGAATTTACACATAATCTTTTCACTATTTTACTATTTTTCATTAATATTATGCTGTGTGTAAAACACACAAATGTTTTTCGTCGAAGAGATGTTGTTTGGATGTTTTGGAAAAACAAGCAGCTTTTTGAATGATATCAATTTATCAATAATTACACAAAACTTGCCTTAACTATTTAATAATTTTTATAACTTTTAAAGAATAATTGCATCGAGCAAGATTCATCGATCAATCACCAAATAGATTTGTTTGTAACGAGTTTTTATCTAATTTCGCTTAATATAATAAATAGTTTGATACTTTATTTTTGTAAAATTCGAATTTATACATAATCTTTTCACTATTTTACTATTTTTCATTAATATTATGCTGTGTGTAAAACACACAAATGTTTTTTGTCGAAGAGATGTTGTTTGGATGTTTTGGAAAAACAAGCAACTTTTTGAATAATATCAATTTATCAATAATTACACAAAACTTGCAATGTAGCTTGCATCGGGCATGATTGCAATAAAGGCAAATGAAACAACCAGATAGTTACAAATCGCCTCTAATTTAATCTGTTGTCTTACAGATGACGAGGGAATAGCCGAATCAGGAATGTGATGGTTCAGACGCTGGTTAGGAATAATAAATGATGACGACAGCAGACGACGATGGATCTCGCCTTTTCCAAAGGTGCTCGAGTCTCCTGGATTCCTCAAGTTTCTTTGGAAAGAAAACGTTAACCAGAACAATTGCGATTCGAATGTCGGATGAAGGGAAGAGCGCACGAGGTAACAGTGATAATTTGGCGATTAGTCAGTTGGCGAAACGAAAATCGATAGAAGAAGTCAGCGGCTTGAGATCGAACGAGGTGACGAGTTTCGTATGGAGCAACGAGCGAGCGCATATTTTTATTCTTTTATCGTCTACATATCGAAGAGAAGCGTGTTCAATTCGTAATACATATATAGTATAGCGTTTCACGGCCGTGATAATATTATATCGGAATTGTGTAAAAAGTGAGGCTCTGTAGCAGATAACTCGAGAGGGAACGATATCAAATTGAATATGCTGCCAAGTATGGGATTACGAATCAAACGTACGCGACGCTTCGCGTTGTGCAATGTATTACTGTGTGACTCATGTATACATATCTATACATATACATGCATACATATATCTATTCACTAGGTAGCAGTTTCCGGGAAAGCTGATAAAGCGCGCGCAATGTTGGTAGATATAAGTCTCGTGTATCGTAACGAGTGCAAGGTCGTAATATTCCACTGGTTGTGTCGCGATGGGGCCTCGGACCACATCGCATCCGCAATGAGTCTGTCGCGAATGTCTTTGATAGGTCATTTCGAGTGAATCGAATTGTCTAGACGTATCACAAACTGTCTTGGGTTCCTCCTGATACAAATATTTCTCTGAGATTACCACCAATAACACTTTGTTCATATTCTACGTTCCAGAACAGACGGGAAAGAAGCTGTCTTGTGTTGCCTGATTGCACTTTCTTTTTTTTTCTTCAAAATTAACGCGGTCCTATTGGAAGACCGGGGAAAAAAGATTGTATGAATTTTGTTTTTCTATGGTCATATATGATCATGCATGTAATTATACATACGTCCACAACGAAAAAAATAGTCTTATACAATCAAAGTAAATGCTTATCCTTCTGACAGCATATAAGATATCGATGATTAATTGAATGAACTTATTTCCCTTTCTCATTTAATATTCTTTTCTTCCATGTGGACGTATACGATTATATACGTGACGATATAGGAACAAAATTTATATATAATTTTATATAGGGTGTTCCAAAAAGATCTACGAAGCGCTCAAAGTTACATAGAGCGTTATCCCATCAAGCTTCAGAGCGATTCGTTGCGAAAGTGAGGCACAAAGACCCCCGATAATCGCGCCGGTTAAGTTATTATTCGGAGTGGCAAACCGTCCGTCCAAGAGCCGTATTAGACGTGCTAGATGATGATTTAATAAGTAATAACATTAACGCGTTATAAACAAATTACCTAGAATGAAAATCGGTGGGATGAGCGGGTGTGGATGTACTACGGAGCTTTTAATCGATCCTTCTTTCTGAGATGGGCGAAACAATGTCAGTGGGAACAAGAAACTCGCATTTTCGTAGGAGCCATATCACTTTTAAAAGGAGTCACAGTACGTGTGTATATGTGCGTGCGCGTATAGGTGTGTGCGTGCGTGTATGTAGTCGATTGATAATAGATCGGAGCCGTCACGTTTCATCATTACATACATATTGCATATACGGTCGCCGTAGAAGAATAATACGTCTTCGCTTATTTGCAAATATGAGGAAACAGAATTTTTTCACACACACGCATACACATACACACTGTGTAGTAGATTGAGAATAGCCATACGGACGATAATTCTCAGTTCTGAGATAATTTCACCTAAGCAACGCTCTTGGTTTTACAATTTGAGATTTCTTCTTGATAGCGACCATCGGTGTGCAAGACAAAAATTAGATTATCACTTACAGTATTCAGTGTGCTTTTCTCGCGGTGATATCCTAGTATGTTGTACTTAATTTTATACTCAGCGCGTCGCGAAATGTAATTGGTTACATATTGTAGATAAACAATAGTGATTGACAAACTTTCGTGATTAGTATTAATTGAATTTCTCTTGTCGGATTTTCCAAAGACATAAAATTAAAAATGAAAAGGTATCGTGTTTATTGATCGTTGTATTTTGGATGTATTTTGGACAAGCATTTACATCATGCAACGCAGATAAATCATTCTTCTTCTTTGCGAAGGTACTATTGTTTGACAAATGATGTTGAATTTCTAGTAATCTTGTTACGCGTTATTTGATATTTCTAGCCGATCTCCCAGTCTCGCATAATAATGTTTACAACTGACATTTTAGCACGTACCTAAATGCTACTTTTTAAATAATTCGACGATCGATGAGTCCTCGTAATACTCAGTTCATTAAATAGAAAATTTTTCCTATTTTTATGCTGCAAAATCAATTATTGCGATATAAAGATTATCGAAGCATCTCTCGTATTGGCGAGATGCAATTTTACATGTTGATCTGTTGCAACTTTTCACTTTTATATGCTTATTTTTTTAAGACACATGTACCGTATATGAGGTTGTATTTTATTTAATTCGAACATAATATCGTCGTTATGGAATATATAATATGCATCGACAAGTGTCGTACACGAACAATTTAATATCTTGTACAATTCTTCAGCGCTCTCAGTAAACACAAACTATCTATAATGTAATGTCAATGTTATGATTTCCAACTCGACAATGTAAGTGCAATGTAAACGTGTGTTATATTAACAGTTACAGTGTTGATTGAGAAGTTATAACACTGATGTAACGTTACTGTTAGTTGCTGTTTATATTGGACTGCAATATAACATTGCAATACTTGGTTAAATGGAACACTACACATGTATACATAATTAGAGTCTTATATATTAAGAGCCAAGCTTAAATATTATCTATTTTATTATCGTGTTATCGACTACCTTTTTAATTGTAACTACGATTATCGTTTGCAATATTGTCACTAATGTCACTAATGTTGAAAATTGTCACGTTTACACGTATCGTAAGTACTAAAATCTTTCGCAACAATGTCGTCGTACTCGAATGCGTCAGTTGCACCATCAATAGTTTAAGAACGCATTTACGTGTTCCTTTCTAAAAGTGGAGATAGATAATTTGCTACGAACAAAAAATAATTCTCTATCCCGCGTTTAGACATATACACAGAAAAAGCTATACGTCTACTCCGACTCTCAGAAAATCAAGTAGCTTTTCGTGCAATCATGATCGCTGTTATTTTATGCAGTTAAAAGAGGGAGGGAGGAAGAGAAGGAGGGAGGGAGAGGTATTGTTTGTTAGATTTTAATTTAGGGACAAAGTTACGTTGAGAACGGGAAGTACGTGGATTGAATTCTGATTCGCGAACTTAGCTTAGCGTTCGGATTGTTTTGTATTACTTTATTCTGTGATAAATCACGATCGTCGATCAAGGACGAGGAACAAAAGACCGATCAGGCACAAACGCAGTAGGTCTTCCAGAACGGATTGATGACAAAATCGACTAGTGTCGCTGTCGCCTGCGTTAATTCGTACGAGTCAGCCGTCGAGACAACCTTCGAAATCCAAAAATTGCAGGGTGAAATATTGTATTACGCGTCGAAGCGTACATTTGCAGTGCGATATTGTACATAATTTTACACTAAGGTCTCGCGTCAGGGTTATTCGCAAACCTTCGCCCTCAGGAGTGATTCTTCGCGAAGGACAACGGCGAAACTGTAAAAGAAGGACCTTTGCTCGAGGCATATCGATTGCGAGATACTCAAACGGCGGCAGCTACCACGACTGCGCCAGTAACGCCAGTGACCTGCTCATGCGCGGCTTGTGAAATTTAAATCGAATATCTGAAAGTAAAAGCGACAAAAAATTGCTACTTCCGCCGCCGAGTTTCGCCGTTGTTTCTCACAAAGAATCCACGTTCACGGACACAAGCGCATATACGCTCGGCGTATATATATGTGTGTATAGGTTAAAAAACTCTTTTGTAAATATATTTTATACCGGCTGCAAGGACAGTCCGATATACGCGAGGACGGTTTTACGAATCAAAGAATCTCACATTATACCTTGGATACGATTCGCAAACTCGTTCGGTCATTTCTGTCACATAATGTCGTAATACGTATTACTACAGAATGAAAATTTGTACAGCGTGAAAAAAAAAAAACATGAAGGGGCACAGGTTGTCCCGTAATATCATATACAAATATACGAGGAAACAGAGAGACACGCTTGTATAATAAACGTGACTCTTCCAGTGATCGTTTTCTTCTCATTCCATCTCCCTTGACCGCCATTGACAAGACATCCTTAATAAATCAACGACACATGAGTGAAATCAAGAAGAGAAAATTTTATTAACAGATCACATTTAATTTTTCGCTGAAATATCGTCTTCGATATAACTGATTACTTTGATCAATTTCTAATCGCGACTTTAGGTAGCTTAAAGAACTTTCTCCTTTCATTTTGACAGTAACAAAGTTACTAAGAATCAATAAGAATACTTCAGATTTTGCGTTTCGTCGGCCAATTTTTCCGACGTAGATAATATCGGCGGATTGTCAATCGTCTTTGAGTTTGACGGTACTCTTGATGATAACGTAGAATTGTATTTGTCCCGTTTATTTGCTTCAGTTGCGGTAGTTTTGCTCGCGGACAGACCTATATTTGAAATGAATTATCCGAGCTTTTTCTTTTTTTGAAGTACAAAATACAGTCGTCATCGAATTTCAAAAAACTTATATTAGTTAGCTTATATTAATTCTGTAGTTTCTTTAGCATCTATCTATTTGCAGAATCAAAGTATGATAACGTAATGATGCCGTAAGCATCAACAACAATATTTCTCCAGCAACACGTGGATAATCGCGTACTTGAAAAGGAAGCATTCAGGATCCGAGGAATCTCGTTGCTTAATCGAGATGCCTCGATATCAAGACGCGGCCTACTGATAAAGGATCGTACGACGAGTTTCTTTGAATCTTTACTTTCCTCTCAGTTGACTGAACATTCTGGAGAGAATTCCACGCGCGGTGTCCTCCGCGGACTTATCGATAACCCCATTGTCCTCATTATGAGGATGCCTACGTAGTATACGACTCAGCGATCCTGCCCGAGGACGAACAAAAAGTTTCTTGGGGGAACCGTCTTTGTCGACGAGCTTAAGTATCCTTCCTAAAGAGTTTGTCTTTTCTTTCCTTGATGGCTCCCCGTCATAATTATCGACGCTTGTCACATTCTGAATAAACGAGCCGAAAGCGTTAAATGTGTAAGCCGTTGAAACTTCTGCCTTACGCGTCAGATTCGTACGATGTGATTCAAGATCACACGCGGATTCTAAAGCCAACTCTATTAAATGTTGACCAACGACACTTCGCGACATATTCTCTAAATTTCTTGGAGTGGCGTTTCACCAAAAACGAGCGAAAGTGACAGTATTTTCATCTGAAGCGAAAATATCACCACTCGAAATCGCAAAAGTGAACGTTTCACTCCGGCTTGGACTCCACATAGCGAAGTAAGTTCAATGATTTGAGTGAACATATTCTTGTAACGATCAAGTACATCAGATTCACTTTCCAATTTCGAATAAAAAACACTCGGCGATTCAGGGTGGGAGAATTCACTCCATAGGAATGAAAAATCATCCGAATGATCCGGTGGTTACTTTACTTTTTGAATGATGTTCCTCGATCTAGCAGCCGCCAAGAAATTTAGAGACTACACAAAACGTGTAATCCACACTGACGAGCTTAATATCGCAAGCGTTACGCGTTGCAATCCGTTCTCATCACTCCGACAATCTTAGGACTCAAACTTTCTTCATATATCACGAGATTTTACCGAAGTCCGAGCGCCGTGCGTACCTCCAGAATCCCTTTACATTTGCGAAACATGACGCCTGGAATATCCAAATCACTTACGGCGTCCAAGGCGGGTCCTCCCACGGCGGGCGTACGTGTCTTAAATATCTTCCCCATTCTACCTAACGTGACACTCTTCAGCCTCCTGACGTCCTGCCTAACGGCTTCGGTCCTCGACATCGTTCGGGTTAATTTCGGCGAGCCCCCTGATCCTGTTGGGATGGCCTGCTGAGCACCGGCAGAATCCGTCGTCGTCCCGGAGATGACAGGTGTTACTTTGGCGACTGTTACATCGTTTGTACCATAAGAGGAGTCAATAATTCAAATAATACGTTGATGATAAGCCGACACAATCGCTAATTAACAAATATCAGTGATTGACAGGACGTACGTAACGTTAAATTCAATACGTGGCAAGACTAGAAATTTATCTCATGGTCTTGATCAGATTTATTCCAATCAGTTATTTGGACTAAGAAAAAATAACTTGATAACAAAATTTGAAAATTTACTTGTACAAGTTTCTCTTGTAGTGAAAAAAATGTAGGGCTGTATTAACATAAAGTATTCGTTTCTTGGAGCATCCTTGTTTAAAAATAATTAAAAATAAAATATTTAGCAATTTATTTTGGTTACCCTGGTTGCCATTCCGAAGGTAAACAAAAATACGTTCGTTAAATTCAATACGTGGTCAGACTAGAAATTTATCTCATGGCCTTGATCAGATTTATTCCAATCAGTTATTTGGACTAAGAAAAAATAACTTGATAACAAAATTTGAAAATTTACTTATAAAAGTTTCTCTTGTAGTGAAAAAAATGTAGGGCTGTATTAACATAAAGTATTCGTTTCTTGGAGCATCCTTGTTTAAAAATAATTAAAAATAAAATATTTAGCGATTTATTTTCCACATAAAAGCTATGTGGTATTTAACTAGATGAGTAAAAAAAGTATCAATAATTTTTGGGTATTTTTTCGAGCATTCCAAGTGGATAAAATCAAATAAAAAAATTAATGTAATGACCCTGGTTGCCATTCCGAAGGTAAACAAAAATACGTTGTCATTCGGAGAGTTAATAATTAGGGGACCCGCACATCACTTTGTACAAACCCAAAAAACTAATTAAAACCAACCAGGATTATGGGATAAAGTTCTAGTCGGGAGAATCGACGTGAAACCCGGAGGATCCTTTTTAATACTTCGTCTCTGCAAATAAACTGCTCTCCCCATATCTCGCGATTGGGTGTCTCGATCGATAACCAGTTCCACCCGTCACACGGTGCTCGTAGCAGGTGGACACGGATAATTCCTGCGATTGAAATGCGACTCGCAAGCGAAACCTATGCATTAAACAAAGCGACGGCAGATCTTCCGATGGACGGCATGAGAGATCAAACGAAAGTAATTTCGTTTGTCATTGCGCCGGAACTGTAAGCCTGTGAAATTATATCCGTACAGTCACGGACGGACAAGTTTTTCTTTTTTTTTTCATCGCAGAAGCGCGTGCAGATGTTACAGCGAGATAAATCACAGAATAACTCCGTCGGAGTTCCGCAACCTCGACAACGAAAGCGGAAATTTTCAACGGAATCTCATTTTCCGAACTAACACGCCCCACGAACTTCGCTCTCTTCTTCAGGGACTCCACTGTATCTTTTATCGTTACAGAAAGGAGCAGGTCGAGAATAGCGGAGTGTGATGCAATCGATTAACGTAAATGTTACATTTCCAGCAAACGGTGTTATTCCGATCTGGGGAACGAATGAATGCGCGTCAAGAGCGATTTAATAGACTCACTCTGCGATACGCTCGGCCCAGAATCGTTGATTACTTCCTGTCCTGCAAACGTTCTGTCATCCTCTCCATGACGGATGCTGCCAGCATCAATCTAGTACGGATATTTACTTCGGTGAGTCCCCTTTTCACTTTCAAATTCTAACACTATTCTCGTTCAACGACCATTGGTGAGTCGGCTATGCCGACAATTCGATATGATCAAAATATACGGTCGGGTAAAATCGACCAGTGCAACTGACTTGATCATACAACTGATCGCTCCTGAAAGCTCCCGCGTCTGGCTTATTCTGCATCCTGCGTGTCCGGCAGGAATTTTCAGTCGCCTCTAGCGTGATCCTTGATTTCTGCACGAGTCCTGGACGAACGCGACGTCACATGGCAACGGTTCTCGATCTGACATTAGCGACGGTTCCGTTCACGCAAACTGCGTAACAATCGCGGGGGCTGTATCGATCCTTCGCGATTCTTTGTTCCGGCGCGAAGATACGAAGGTTCGAACGGTGAGAATGTCTCATTTCCATCAGAAAGCGTTCCGTCATGGGGTTCGAGCGGGCATTTTGGTCTTGACTTTTTGCGGACTGGCGCGTATAACTTATCGAATTTCAATCAGATGGAAGAACACGGGCAGTATGCAGACGCTATTACGACTATCAGATGACAGATCCCGTTTACGAGTCGCTGTAACGATACCTTTCATCCCCTCGGGACAAGATCTTCGGTAATTTCGCATTGAGGGGACGGATAGTTCCGAAAATACCCGGGTCGAAATTTTAGTCCTATATTAACTTGCCAAATTACGTTAAAGAACCAACAAGGAATCCCAAGACGTAACACTGTTATTATTTCTTTCACAAATGTTTATTGACATTTTTGCCTATTGAAGAGAACACACACAAGCGCTGATTTCAGATATTTAATATTCAATTATCTCGATATTTTGCCTACATTAAATTTTCTTTTGGTTTCGATGAGCAATGTATTAATTATGTAATTTATTCGACTGCAGAATATGAAGGTATAAAATAATTTATCAACTAATATTAATTAATTCCACCCCTTCTTCCTAATTTTTATATAACGGAACTAATGGATAAGAGAAAATTTTCTTTATCCATAATCATTTATTATTTCTTATTGGCGTTGGAAATTTCAAAAAGATTTGCAGATTCAAAAAGAACATCTTTGAAGCAAGTTTTTTTTTAGTTTTGACAAGCCCAGTATATTAATTATGTAACTTATCCAACTGCAGATGAAGTACGAGGAAATATGAAGTAATTAATCAATATTAATATTATTCATATTTGGATAATGGGCAAAAGAAAACAAATTTTCCTTTTTCACAATTCGTTTAGTATTCCTTATTGACGTTGGAAATTTCGAGATTTGTGGATTCAGAAGGAGCGAAAATAGAGATTAAAATTTGGACAACACCGACTCTTTGAATAGAAATGAATAGATAGCGTTGGTATGTTCAAAATAAGACCTAATGTGTTTCGCGAGTGTTGATTGTTGTGATCTCTCGGTCACCGAGATCAGGTGCGCGCGTCATTGATTAGCGGGCGACGGTTGGCGACTGCTGGGGAATCCTTCTCGAGGATTGTTTTTGTATTCCCGTGCGTCGCGTACCTTTCCGTGATCGAGTCATTACGTTCCGAGGCGAGACGAGCGGCGCACGTACCACGACGCGTACTTACCATTCCCGTTAGATGATTGAAATATTTCGCCGGCTTTCTCGGAATATTGAAATCGGGGCACCGTCGACATCGCGTTTATTTAAATCGTATCCACGCGCGTGTCAGTGTTAGTGCCAGTGTGTTAGTGTCACAATGGAGCAGCCGGCAGACAGGATGCTGGACCCGGAAACTAGGACGTTGGACGCAAGAGACGTGGGCAGAGATACATCATACATGTCCAGGTGTGCCAAATTATTTATTATATAGGATACTTTCAATCTTGACAGAATCTTGAACGAGTTCACCGAGTGTACGGACATACTCGAGTCGAATTTCAACCCAATTCTATTATTATTTAATCCAAGATTATTTAATCCAAGATACGTTATTTAATCCAAGATTTACAAATGTGTGTGTGTGTGTGTGTGTGTGTGTGTGTCTGTAATCTTATTCTTCAATCTGTATTTATATTCCGCCAAAAATATTGATCGAAATGCTTGATCCATAAATACGAATCTGTAATTAATTCTGCTCGTAATCAAATATTGGAATGAATTCACTGCTATGACATTAAAATCTCGCAAGTGATTTTTACGTCTAATAATGATGCTTGAGTCGAAAGTCCTGTTTTGTGAACATTCTTCTTTTTATTGTACGCGAACGTGCAACTCATATAATTCTAATTCAGTTTGGACGATCGAGATTAATCACGATGTAGTAAAAAAAAAAATGCTTTTTTTTCCCACGAAACGAATAATATTTCTCGCTGTCTCTTGAGAGTCGAGAGCTCGAAACTAGAACAAATTTCGCACGGAACGTGTTCGCGAGAAGCAAGCGGCCTCCGTGCGGCTCCTGCCTTTACATTCACGCACGCGTGTACGGTATTACGTATTTGCTCCTGAGAATCATAACCAGGTTGTCCGAAAAAAAATCCGGAGTTTCATTTAAGGGGGAGACCTTAGGTATCCCCTCAGGTAAGATTAACCCGGGGTGATTAATTGGATCGTAAAATAATTGTATCCTTCTCCTGCTGGCGCGACTTATCGTCGGTAAACGTCCGATGTAATTCGTCGAGTTTGCGAAATTCTGAATGAACGAATTTTCGGGCGCTCGTAAATTATTTCACTGAGACCCCCGTCCAGCCCGGTCATCTCTATTTCCCTCGGCGATTCAATCAGTAGATAAATGCAGCACTTATAAGACAAATTAATCTCTAATCTCTTTTGTATAATAAAAAACGATTCAGTTTCTACGGTTACGCTTTAATGTCATTATATAATTATGATAAATAAAGTAAAAGTACAAATTAAGGTATGCTTGAACGCGCACTTAACTCTTAACACTTTTATCGTTTTGGTCTTTAAATATGAATTTTTTCAAAACATAGAGAATACATACATACATCACATAGAATGCACTAACGAAAACTTATAGTAGATTGTCCGATTAAATTTAATCGGATACTTTCGATTATAATGACATTTTACCAAATGAACTGATCACAAAATTATAAATTGATATTTCCTATCAAATGATCAAATACAAAAATTCATAGATATTTTAATCGCAAATACCCGTTTGTTAATTTTTTATCGGATTTTTCTCACTGCACATTCTGTTTCCTAAGTGTACTGAGTTACGTACATGACTGATCAAAAAATTATGAATTGATATTTCCCATCGAATGATCAGATATAAAAATTTATACACAAAGAAAAATAATTTTGCTCTTTTAGCATAATCGTCATTGTTACTGCATATTTGTAGTGACATCAAAAAAATTTAGTTGACATATCTAATTTTATAAATTATTCGTTATCAGAACAGAAGTAGTTTCGTTGCCAGGATAGAAAAAATTGGTTGAGTGTATTTGTCCTAAAAATCATGTTAATTTGCTATTGTTGCAAAATAATGTACCCTTAACAAATTTATTTGCTATTGAAGCAAAACTGCAACTGCTTATATAAATCCATCATGGTTTTTATAGCAAAATAATTTGTAGATACAGCAAATTATATTCAGCAAATAGTGATTAGTACTCTTAGCAAATTTTTTTGCTGTCCATATAATAACGAAAAGATTTTGCTAGGTCAGCAGAAAATTTGCTAGGCCAGCAAATTATTTTTCTCCGTATTTTGATCAGAAATATCAATTTGTTAATTTTTTATTAGATTTTTCTCAGTGCACGTTCCAGATTTTATGTTTCCCGAGTGTACAGAGTTACGTACATAACCAGATATTAGTATTTTAATATTTGCGCGTAAAGATTGAAGTTTAAACGCAATTTTAATGAAATTTAACCGGTGGAAAGTCCTATACAGGTTTTAATCTGCCTATTGTCGGCAGTTGAACGCTACAACAGAATCAGATACTCGCATGATAAATTCGCGCAGGAAACACGCATAGAACACTTGTAAAGCAATTCCATCATTCCAAAAGTTTCAGCATTCTCTGCCTGTCTCGCCCTCTGTCTGCCTAAAACGACGCGTGACGCATGCCATCTGACAACATAATATGTGGCACTCTATATCATAATAATATCAACTGCTGCGTGACATAACATGTAACGATATAATTTATGGAAACGCAAGGGTTGACTCGCGCCGCGCAAAAGTGGGTGAGAAAGCCCCGTGGTTGCGCGCGAACATTTCCTCAGATCGCATCCGAGTGTAATTAATTCTCACTCCCTGGATTTTGAATTAGTGAGCAGATCGCGCGTACGTAAGCAATTTATTAATTAGACAGCACGCGCAAATGGCTAATTAACAGCAAATTCCGATCTGTCTATATTACCCACAAAATTAATTTTTCTGATTGTGCGTCGCGCAGCCTATAAACACTCTAAATTTGTTGGAATGAAACTTCACTCCAAGGTAGTGAAAATTCAAAATTCAGTCAAAGTTAGAGCGAGAACTGCACTCCAAACGAATGAAAAAATTGCTCGCTTGAAATGAGTTCTCACTCGTTTGGAGTGAGATTTCACTCGTTTGGAGTGAAATTCTTGCTCTAACTTTGTCTGGCGCAATTTTCATTTGGAGTGAAGTCTCACTCCAAGAAATTTAGAGTGAACGGTTCTTCTTTTTTCTTTCAATGCCATTTTGTGTGCGTAAATATCGAAGTGGTCCTTCACGCTGATTGGCAGGTTTTAATGGACTGTGAAGGATAGCCTTAAAGAAATAGAATTGCAAGGAATAAAAGGGTACAAGATAGCCCACCTGAGCCTCGTCTAACAATGTAAAAGGGTAGGCCGTCGAAGGGATCTATTCGCACCACACGCCACCTGATAGCTGCGTTTCGATTTCCTGCGAGTTTCGTGCGTGTATCGTGCAAACTCGAGAGACTGGGCGACGTGGGAAAAAAACAGGAAATATTTGGCAAAGATAGATCGATGCGTGTATCTCTTCTCAAATATCTGTGAGGATATTCAATTCTCGCAGAGAAACAAACGTTCTAACCATTGTGTTGATTGTATCTCACGGAAATCGAACTGGAAATATTCTAAAATAATTATCGCTCGATAAGTGATGCTTTTCTGTCCTTCTTCATTTTTCTACTTTTTTTAAGTTGAAATGTCCAATAGTCGCGCGTAATTCCGCATTTTGGAATATCGTTCGGAAGCTTACTTGCATGCCGCAAGGAATTTGCAAGGAAGTAACGTAAGAAAATTGCGCGCAGTTTCCACCTGGGGCCGCAGATGGGAACGGCAAAAGTTTTTCAGGCGACAGTCAAGCGTATCCGACAGCAGGAAAAATATGCCATGAATCATCAGCGGCGCTGTTTGAATGTTTCGGCAGAATTTGCATATATTTCGTGTACCGCGGACAATTCAATCGAGGTGGCGCGACGGAATATTTAATATAGACATTCTTTGATACCGGAGCAATTTTGCGCGCAATTTTCGTGGTATATTTAAACGGAATTTAAAATAGGTTTCGTCTGATAATTTATTCCTCGCGCATAATTCGGAGTCACGTAGGGTGATTGAATATCCCCGCGAGATGTCAACAAGAATAACATAACCGGAACTCTCTAATTAAGGGCGAGAGATTAAGGGTCGAGGTGACGGATAATTTGCATGAAAAATTTCACCGCAAAATGAAGTGTATAAGCGATTTTAATCATATGGTCTGCACACGCGCGCGCGGCGATGTAAACAGTTTGAGCAATATAATATCCTAACTTGTATCTTGACGCGCGCTTGTTTGAATGTATAATTCGCGGAACACGTCGAACTTAAACGTGTGAAACTTACAGCCTCAGAGATGGCCAAAGTTTACAAAGTATATGTTGCATTGCGTGTCTCGCTCGGTGTGCAGAGAGACATTTACAAACCAAATCGGTAATGGAAACTTGCGACGAGGTATTCCGCCAAGTATTTACCGCGGAAATTCGTGTAACGTGCTCTTAATCGGTGAGCAATTTTACATCGAGCCTTACAAGACACAATTTGGTGTTTATTTTACAACGTACTGTCAAAATTTCTTCACGGAAAAAAGAGATCTGCACTGAGAGAAAAATGTATAATATTTGGAACTATAATGGCATAATAAAAAGATTATAGTTAGAAATATCTTTTTTATAGTAAGTGTCATCATAATGTTTGTAATATTTACAATATAAGCATAGTATAACTGACTCATGTAAAACTTTTACCAAGAATTATAATTATTTTAAATAAAAAACATAGTAAGGTAGCAAATATTAAATGGTAAGAGAAATTAACTATTTTATATAGTTAAATGTTATATAGTTAAATGTTATATAGTTAAATGTTCAATACAATTGGAACATTTGGAAAATATATAATTATATTCCCAAAGCATGCTTTATTATACACAGAGTAGAGTATAATAAGATGATAACTATAAATGTGTGTTCATTCTGTTACATCTTCGTGTTTAGATGAACCATAAATATATGTTTGAGGCCAAAACAAACTATAAAATATAGTGAAATTATAGTTATTCCAACTATTTTTTTCTCTCAGTGTGTCACGTATGGACAACTAAAGATAATTTGCTATATTAGCTACATTTTCTTTGCTGCAGGAGTCAATTTCCTTGCTATGATAACAAGAAAATCTGTTCCTGCAACAAAAGAAGTAGCTAAAGCAGTAAATTATGTTTAGTTATCCATTTGCAGCAAATTTGCTACGTTAGCCCTGCTGTAGGAGCAGATTTTCTTGTTATTATAGCAAGGAAATAAGTTCCTGCAGCAAAGAAAAAGTAGCTAACACAGCGAATTATATTTAACTGGCCATATGTAGTAAATTAGTTTGTTGTTGCAGCAAATTATTTTTTTTCGTATTAGAGTGAAAATTTCTTGAAAAATGACAACCGTGGATAAGGCGCAAATTTTGTACATTTTTTTCATATTTTCATTTGGTCTTTTTATGTGACAAATTTGAATGCAATCTCATCGATCATAAGGAATTCAACGTTGCTGAATTTTGTGATTCGATATACTTAGAGTTGCTGCATGTACATCAGTTTATCTGGCTTTCCAGAGAGAGGGAAATAGATGACGCACATTTGGCAGCAACTTCACTAGTTGATTTATAAATGTTGCATGTCTGTGAGTGGTTCGCATGGCACTCATATTTGCCACAGAATGATGAAGTAGAAATAGGAGAGAAATGATCAAAATTCGCTCAAAACAATATTTCATGCAGAATGCAAAATAAAAATTGTAACTTAAATTTGTGGTTGCATCAATATAACTAAAAATTTAGATTCTTGTGTGAAGCAAATTTAATGACTGATCCAGCGCAATGTATTTGCTTCGCAAATGTAATTGAAACAACTGTAAAGTTCCCATCGTCGATTGTCTCTCGCCGTGACAATCGTGTCGAGTCTGCCCGACTTATTTTTTCACAACCTCCCACATCATCAAAGTGCAACGGATATAAAACGCTGATAATACTCGAGCTTTACCATCCTGCAGTAATGTGCGCGTTAATCCCTCTGTCCTCCAGAACAAACAAAAGCATGCAAATAAGGGAGGGAAATTGCGGGATTCCGTGTCGTTCGTATCTGACATAGGCGTCGCATAATTACTCATCGATCTGGCCCCCGCGAAGGTGAAGTTCTGCCGGGGACAGTTTCGCGGTCGCGCGGCACCTCCGTTTTCGACCCTCTCGCTGGCCAACGGACGCGCGATGTGACGGTCGCGAATTCACAGGGACGTAAGTCTCCGGCAGGATAATCCGAGGGCTCGCGGACCGAGCCGGGTCCGGGTGGAAATTGCGCGAGAAAGAATAGCGGGTCGGTTGGTCGGTCGCCCTGAGAGCGAGAGATGTTCTTCGCGCTTTTATCTCGGGTGTAATCGGGAGAAACTGTGTGTCGCTCGAGGGGTTAATACGTCGATGTTGGGCGGACGGGTTCGATCTTGTAGGGGTGAGGAAAAATGATACCGTGATATTGCGTAAGAATTGATGCGTGCTCGAGGACGAGGAACACGAGGACGCGGCGGCGGCGGCTCGTCCACGATTGGCCACGGGCTCGGTGTTGCGAGGTGTGTGCGGCATCCCGGACTAGTCCGGAGCCAGCTCGGCTTCAGTCAGCGGCGAAGGTCCGTCGCGCGCGCGTCGCCGATGCCGACACGGCGGTACGCCGTACCGTTAATCAATTTACCGTAGCTCGCGAGAAAGCACGGGGGAGAAAGGAATGCAACGGTAAATTGCAACTTGAAATGGAATCAGAGCGAACTTAGGCGAATCTCCCCGAATCGATTATCTTTTCGCCGCAATTTTAACGATGACAAATGCAGCGCGCGCGCGCACGAGCGACTCGAACGGTAATCCTGTCGCTTTGTCGACAAGCGTGACGTTCTTCGTGCGTTTATGCGACGATTAACGGGTGACGATTGATCCTCGTGTGTTTTCACGTAAAATAAGTCGGAATGGCGTTCGTCTCGTCTCGGATAGCGATTAAAGTCTGTGTAGTTTTAAGGTGAAACCCACGCAAAAGATAGAAATAATCTCTACGTGTTCTTCTCTGGAGAGTAGCTGCATTAAAAACGCTGTTAAAAGTCCCAACTGATTGCACTGATCGTCTCTGTCGAACGACGCGTATCACGAAAATGATACGATAATTAACTCTACGAGAAGGTAGAGTTACGTTGCGGAGTGATTCT
Organism: Odontomachus brunneus; assembly: GCF_010583005.1. Taxonomy (NCBI): domain Eukaryota; kingdom Metazoa; phylum Arthropoda; class Insecta; order Hymenoptera; family Formicidae; genus Odontomachus; species Odontomachus brunneus. The sequence goes on from NW_022639463.1 coordinate 2,317,273, forward strand.
CATGAGATCCACCCTCTCGCGACGGCTTGCAATTTCGTCGTGATTCATGAAAGTAACGACTTTAAAAGGTAAATATGTGCCCAGGCTCGACTCCTAATTGAGAAGAGTTTTTCCGCAACTATAACTTGAGGTCACATAAATGGGTAATCTCGGTTTAATTAGGAGGATTAATTATATTATTATCAAAAAATGTGATTCAAAGTCGGTTGGAAAGTTGATTCACCGTGCACGTTTTAAAGACAGGACCTTTTCGGCGCGTGCGTTGACATTGTTAAATATTATTACCCTCCCAATATTTGGTTCAAATATTCGCTCCAACATCTACGTTAAGCTTTCACTCGCCAAAAGATTTGATTTAAGTACACTTTGGAGAAAGCGTGTGCACAGAATAAATAATATAAACCAGGTCTTGGATTAAAACCCTTGCTTTTCATGGTTATGTGTTCAATGGGATTGATTAGTATCGAGCAAACCGAAATGTTATTTCACGCAGGGCCAATGAAAATTCCGCGGACGCGATAGAAAACCGCAGTCACAAAATACTGGCACCTGTATGAATACCGAAATGCAATATTTGCCGGCTTTACTTAGCGGGCCGGCGACGCGATTTAGCGTAAAATTTAAGTTATCTAATTTTTCGATTACCGCAGCACCGGCGGCAGCGACTCTGCTATCATTTCCGCGCTACCGTATAAACTTCCAAGTGCAATACCACTTCGAGGGAAAGAAGAAGACGGAGAAAGAGAGAGGGAGGGGGGAGAGAGAGAGAGAGAGAGAGCGCGCGGAAGAGCGGGACGGAAAGGTGGGAAGTTATATCCGGAAAGGAAACGCTGCACCACACTTGATGGTCAATCGAATGAAACTCGAAAAGAACTTTTAACGCGCGGGTTCTAGAAATTAATTCAATACACAGTTAATCGTCTTCTCGTGCACGAAACGGCGAAAACATTTGTCTCTCGCGACATTACGCAAAACTGAGAGCAGTCAAGAAATTTCCCTTACAAAATACAACGGTAAATTACTCGCTGGTAAAAAGCTGGACTTTTCTGCTCACGAGTTCCTAAACGTTCCATTCCTTTATTCACGAGCGCGGGTTTCTTGTTGCAAAAGGAAAATGATGTCACAGTTAAAATTCATGTGTCGCTTATTCATATTTACCTTGCAAACACACGTAACTTTAAAGCTAATTCGGATGCGATGCGGAGAACGTGCTATTTTTCTCATCGCTTTCACGAAAGTTAACTCGAGCTCTTTCATAAAGCGTTAAAATTGAAGCTGAATAAAAATCGTGATGGTGGTCGCTAATTTCATTTTACAGCGGTGAGCGCGATCTCAAAGAGTCGAAATATCCCGCGAACGCGAGTCTACGTTGCAACCGTTCGGATAGAGAAGTGAGCGATATTGGGGCACACAATGATGGAGGCAAAAGCTTGCCTAACATGCAATCGTTTAATAATTTCTCGTGAATATTTTGCATCTGTGGAAGCTAGACGTTATCAAATTGTCAGAACATCACGAAGCACAGACGTCGCAAATGTATCGAACGATCGTATAGTCCCTCCCACAGCGAACGTCGAAGGTCCCGAAAGACAGTTCCAAAAGGCAGGGAGATAAGATTGGTGGAGGTATCAAGGAGTGATTGATGCTACGGAATCGCTGAAGATGCGGTTCATCGGTCGTTAAGTATATTGCCCGTTGTACCTGTGATTTTTGCATGGAAAAACGTTTTTCTCTCTCAGTGCTTTACGGCGTACAGTCCATCGAGCTGTCCGCCATGAATGCGAGCTTGAGGAGTATTATGGAGTCGTTAGCTGCGCAAAGAAATTAATTGGCGGCTCTTGGAACATAATCAGACCTAATTTAGACGGTGATCGATAATTCGGGCTGAAACAAAAAGGACGATCAACGCAATCGCGGAGTTCCTAGGACCATTAATAATTCCGTTAACAATGAACTTCAAAACTAACAAAGGGCTTTAAATCTGTCGGATAATCAATCGATGTTCTTGTCAAATCTATACGTTGGCAAAACAATGCTTGACCGAGCGTGAAACTTTACCTTCGGTAATGGATATTAAAATATTTTCCGCGCATTATTGATGTCGTATTTGAGTGTAGAGAAGGGGAAAAAATAATTACGTTTGAGTGAAAGAAATGAAGGAGTTTACAGGTTTCTGACAGGACCAAAAATTGAAGAAGTTGTAAAAAATGATAAATTAATAGAAGTACGAACTTTTTGTTTTGTATGTCTATTATAAATATATTTAACGATATCTTGGTATAAAAAAAATTGATAAAGAATTTATTATAAAACTTTGAACGCATTATCTCGAGACGGAATTGACAGTTCTATCAGGGTCTTTTAAACTCATTATCGAAGCTCATTATTGAAGCTCATTATCGAAGCTACATTTTTAATCGCTGATTTCGATATGGCGAATCCCGCCTCTCGCAAATATCTGAAATTTATAGATCTAACGTAAAAAAGAGCTTATCGAGAAGCGAGGAAAAGAGAAAAGACAATACAATTGCCCCGTCGGGTAAGGAATTACGTCGCGTTGTAAAATATCAGGGAAACTTTGGTGTTCGAGACAAGTCTGAGAAATCAGACTGAATTTACATTCTGGCCTTCCACCTCTCATGAAGATTAATGGCATATTATAGCCTATGAGATACGCGCCCGTTTCGTCCCCCGTTTTAGAAGTCGGACGTAGACTCTATCAATAAATCGTCGATGGCGGCATTGGGCGGGTAACACATTTGCCGATTTCAGTTCAATTCGAGTACCATGCCGAATGACAGAAAGTTAATTGAGCAACGCTACGCTTGGTGATGGTGTTCCGGGATAACAAAGCCTCCATGTGTGCATGTTGTATGTACAGCTAATGGATAACAGAACCGGCGGTTAATGCCTGAAATTGTATCCCGAATAACAGAAATCCGCGAACAATCGAGCGTACAGCTGCTTTCCGAATGTCACGGTGGATCCTGGATTTATTTGAGTGAGCGACGTGCGATAATCGCGATAATCATATAAAATATGCAACAATACAAACGATAATTTTCAGCGATCGTAGCACCACTAATTAAGTGGATTTCACAGTGAGAATACATAATCATCTTTCAGGTGTGAAAAGAAATCTTAGTTTACATATGATCGAAGCTCATATACATGGAAAATCTAAATTGACGAGAAAGACAATAAATGCATCTGTATATATGAGATTTAAATTTATATAAAGTTTATAGAAAGATTTATAGAAAAGAGAGTAAATTCAAAAACACACACGCAAAAGCTCTTTAATTCTAGAAGCTAAAACACCAAAAAGTTACATAAATTCTAAATATGAGTAAATTTCACCTAGCACATTTTTATTTGCTCATAATATCCGAAAAAATCCTCGAAATTCAATCCTTTTTTCTTTTAATTGGTGTAGAAAACATCGAGGAATATGAATTTATTAATATTTCCGCGATTTAATAAAACTGAAAAAACAACGAAAAGAACGAAAAACCCGAAACACACGTTTTTAATAAAGTTTGAAAAGTTGATCGGGTTAAATTTTTCTCATATTTAGGTTTCTAGAGTTAAATGAAAATAAATCCAAATTTACATGTGAAGTTTAGGTTGATAAATAAGGCGATAAGTTCGTCTGTGCATATAAAGTTTATACGCAAAGTTGATACACCAGTTCGTACAAGTTCACATGAGCATGCAAAAATATTGCCTTTCATCATATCTCTCGCGCTGCAATATTTACGGTAATACTGTTCGAAAACACCTAGGTACACGTAGAAAGGCTCAAGTTGTCAAGAGGTTGAAATAAACAGGAGGAGTTCACACGTGTGTATATCCGAAAGAGTAACGGAGGTGGAGTGAAGGAACTGAGTTACGGAAGATTGAGAGGGACTATATAAAGTGTTTCACACATTCCCTTTTCTGGCATGCTCGAATATCGACAGTTCACTTGACATTTCTGTCATGATTTTATGACGACCGCAGTACGCAACACATTATGTATCTCCCGCGGACAAAACTTCTGACCCATCCGGACGATTCACCTGAAGGTTCGAGGCGCGCGCGTGCATAAATGACGGGAGGTACCTTCGAATATTCATCGCGACGTTGCATTAGTAAACTAACATGTCTACAATGTTTATGTCTTCGGTGTCTATCTTCCCCGACTCGGCAGACAAAATGAGACGTGTGTCCGCAACGATATGTTTACTGCCCGTAGCTATGCAGTCGCATCGCACGAACGTATCCGTGCAGCCGCTGCATTTCTGCCGTGCCGTTTTCCCACAAATTCATCAGAATTTCGTGGATATTTCCGTGTAGCTTTCAACATCCGACCGGCTCAAAGAAGAGCACGCTCGTGGAGCGTATGTCGAGCAAATAAACCGCGTAAAATTGACAGGGAAGCTCAACGCGAGCACAATGTTACGAAAGATCTTGCTGCAATTCGTTAAAAAATATAGACAAAATTTTATTATTGCAATAGTTTCTACTCGTTAAGGTAATTAAAAAATATAATAATTACAAGGAGAGAGAAAAATAAATTTTCTGCTGGTCTAGCAAAATCTTTTTTCGTTATTATATGAGCAGCAAAAAGATTTGCTAAGAGTACTAATCACTATTTGTTAGATATAATTTGCTGAATCTACAAATTATTTTGTTATAAGAACCATGATGGATTTATATAAGCAGTTGCAATTTTGTTCCAATAGCAAATAAATTTAGATGGATAGATTATTTTGCATCAATAGCAAATTAATATGATTCTTAGGACAAATACACTCAACAAATTTTTTCTATCCTGGCAATGAAACTACTTCTGCTCTGATAACGAATAATTTGTAAAATTAGTTATGTCAACTAAATTTTTTTGATGTCACTACGAATATGCAATAGCAACGGTTTTGCTAAAAGAGCAAAATTATTTTTCTACGTGTAAGGACGGAAATATGTTTGTCATTGTCAAAATTGAACCAGAAGTTCAAAAACCCAAAAAATTAATTTTTTTATTTTGGACTGGAAATGACTTGAACTAAATTAACTCTAGATGTCATAATACGATTATCAAACTGTATTATCGAGTAGTTTCGGAGTTCCAGAAGCGCGTTGCTTTCAATGTCACATGTGCTTTTGGAACGATAACTACTCGAATGCATTTTAACAATCATATTATGACTCAACATATTATGACTAAAATCAGTTTAATTTGTATTTAAGTCATTTTCAGCGCAAAATTAAAAAAATTAATTTTTAATATTTTTGAACTTCCGGTCCAACTTTGACTATGACACACATTTCCGATCCCAGGCATTATATTTTTTCTTAATCCTCTTAACGAGTAGAAACTATTGCGATCATAAAATTTTGTCCACATTTTTCAACAAATTTCAACTTTCGTCTATTAATTTCTCCAGCCGAGCTATTTATTTTTCTCAGGCTAATCTGTACTCGCACACGTGTGCACTTGACATCCAGTGTATCCTCGCGCGTGAAATTATAAACTCGATTGAAATTGTCGCCGTATATTCGCCTTACGCCTTGCCATTTACCGTCCCCGACGCTGGCCCCGGCGTATAGCAATATATCTCGTACAAATGAGCATATGTACATGCGTCTAAGTATACGTCAAGTATACGTTATCTCGGCCCTCGGTATACCAACGGTTCAGAAATTCATTCTCGTTTCGCGCTGCTCCCGGCGAGGTGTTGAAGTATATAAATGGCAAACGTGGGGCGCCCCCGTGCTCGGCAGCAATTGTGAAAACTGTCTCAGGTACTGAGCGCGTTAACACTTTAACGCAGAACGGCACCCCAGACCCCTCGGAATTTCGGTTAACCCCAGTCGAGCATTCAAGACGAAAATTTATCAACCTTCGCGAATATTCCCGGGCTCTGCGCACCTTATCCTCCAATTAGGGAGCTGCTCGTGTGTGCCCGTAAATCGCCTGCATGCTAAAGACAATCTTGCACGAACGGGGAGAGGTTATTATAATATAATATTTCTCTTTTTCACATAAGTGAATTTGAATTTTACTGTTTTTAGTAGTCCAGAGATAGAGACCGTCAGAGTAAGATCTATCTATTTATATATACAGCAGATTTCACCAGAAACAAAGTAACAAGTTTTAATAACAAGTTTTTTAATAATGCATTATAATTCTAAAAATATAAGTAATAAATACAAAATTAAGTTATGATGAATTATTGTAGAAAATGTTGAACTTTTCAGTTACAAAATCCTATAATAATTTTTATTACAAAATTTATTCTGTGTGAAAATAAAATATTTCACTGCTGCTGCAATCAAAACTTTTGCTTTTGCTGCATCTGATTCACAGCTAAATATTTGCCTACTGGCAGCTATATTTTTAGGTATCCATATGTTACAATGTGAGGTTTAGTCATCACAGAGCTTTTTGATGCCACAACTGGCTTTGTTATGCATATGCAAGAAAAAATTATCCTTACTCGGGGAACACTGAAAATACGCGGAAAATACGCGGAATAATTCATGCACGTCATACACGTTGCTGCGAATATTAGATTTCGGGCAGAGTTTACTACTTACGATTACAAAACCTACAAATGAATAATGCGGGATGATTGTTGATTAATTGTTTTGATAAAATTTCGCAAAATAATTATGGTAATCCAAAACATAACGAATAAATAAAGCAATTTAATTCGACGTTAGTGTGATTGTTCGCAGAAATTCGCGTTGTAAGGTTTAAATATTGTTGGAATTTACGGCGTATAACCGCGAATCATCGCGAACAGCCGTTATGGAGCGTGCAAGTGAGTGAACGTCATAAATCATTTAAAATATTTCGTTGTTGTGTATGATAAACATCGCTGGTAAATCGACCGCTAAAAACATGTATAAACCTCGAACGAATTCATATGTGATGCCATTGTCACGCGACAACTCACTCGTTACGAGCACTTTACGAGCCTATCGGGTATGCATGCATAATTAAGGGGTCTATGTTTCAAAAATAACGTGTAAAAATTTTGAAAAAAATTACATCTCTATGTGGATCTCAAAGGTGATTAATTTTTATCTCAAAATGATTCAAAAAGTTTGACATTAATTCAAAGAGTCTGGGTCGAAAGTTCTTACACTTTAAAGTAAGAGATCAGTAAACATGATGACGTATTATTATCAAATAATGTATTATTGAAAAGATAATTCAAAAATAATGTCACAAACGGGAAAAATGATTGGTTCATACATAAGTATGATTGTGTCAATCTAGTTTTAATAATACAAGACAATTAATTATGTAGTTTGCTGCAGGCACAGAGCAATTGCTGAGTTACTGGCGTTGCAGCATTGACGATATAAGTAACTTGAACGCACATAAATTTCTTTTCTAATTATAGGAAATGTGACAAGTATAATAGCTTTCTCCGTGTTCTCCGTGTGCACTCACATACAAGTCAGTACGACGGGTTGCTCGTTCGTTTGGCTGGCGAGTAGACCTTGGCGGAATGCTCTTTTGCTTTCGTTCCTACGAAGTTTACTACGTTCCAGGTGAGCATTTTGCCAAGCCCTATTGAAACGGCGCACGCCAACGCGAGCCTGCCAGTGAAACACATAGGCCTGTCGTACTGGCTTGTATCTAAGTACAACATCATGTATTTTAAGTATTCAAAACGACGCATGCACAGTTCCAATGTGACTTAGAGATAAAAGTTTAAAGATTAAATAAAATAAAATAAAGAACTAAATTATATATGAAGCTCCTTTATATTATTCAAATAACTAACAAAGATTCTAAGGATAATGAAGAGCGAACACGGATGTAGTAATGTTACCTTAACCCGTTAAGGCCCAAGAGAAAACCGCTAAGGATAGGCTTTCAAAAACCATCTAAATTAGGGCAAAACGTCGAAATTTGTTAAAAGATGAAAAAAAAATTGTGTTGGATTTAAAAATTCAAGATAGCGGACCAATATATCGGCCCGAAAATTTAAAATTTTGACCTATTTGAGTGAAAATCCGTATAGGGGGAGTTTTGGGTTAGCTGAGTATGAATATGCACTTATTTTTTCAAAGTTATTCAAAACGTACTTTCATTGAAATAAATCAAAATAAAAAATTTTTGACCGCCATGTTGATTTTTAAAGTTAAAATTAAAAAAATCATTTCAATAAAATTAAAAAATGATTTTTAAGTTTAAAATTAAAAAAATCATTTTTCTTCTACAGTCTACTAAAGTATGATTGAAGTTTTGCACCAAAACAAACACCTTCGGAAGATAACTTATAATTTGGTTGGATTTTTTGCCAAATAACAAAACTATGTCAAATTATTTTTGGGTGGCCATATTGGATCCGCCATTACGAATTTTGAAAAAATAAGTGCATATTCATACTCAGCAAACCCCAAACCCCTCTATACAGATTTTCACTCAAATAGGTCAAAATTTCAAATTTTCGGGCCTACATATTGGTCCGCCATCTTAAATTTTGAAATCCAACACCAATATTTTTTTTAATTTTTTAACAAATTTCGACGTTTTGCCCTAATTTAGATGATTTTTGAAAGCCTATACTTAGCGGTTTTCTCTTGGGCCTTAATGGGTTAATATTACAAACGTGTAATATTAAAGTTTATCGTGGGAGAATAAAGTTGTCCAGCGTGTCAGACGTATGTCCGAAATTTTCTTTCGGCAATCGTGCGTAGCGAATCAACCTTCCACACTTAGACCGAACCTATATCCCAGTATTAACGCGAATTTTTTATTCTCAAACCCGATACCCTCGAGTAATTGATTCCTTTTTATTAATTATTTTAAATTCCGCGAAAGATACTACCTCAGCCACGACTCGAACCTGGAACCTTTCCACTATCCGGGCGGGACGCCTTTCCCAATTCGGCCACTGACGCATCGATAAAATAATGAAATTTTAAAAAGGAACGATGCCAATGTAGAAATACGTTGTTATTCAACTGCATCGTATATATGTCATATATGCTTTTACACAGAAAAGAGAAATGTATTCAGTTAAGGAATTTCAAATTTCTAGGGACTATAACGCATATTGAATCGTGCTCGGGACTTCACGGAATCGGCTCGAGTATTACGCACATATTTTTGTTTCGTTGCATATTTCGAGATTGAATCGCGATGCTTCCCGCAGTGACTTCGCGATTTGCCGAGCGCTGGTAAAACACACCGTATTGTTCGTGGCGTATCGACTGGAGCTATGATTGATACTCGAGAGAGCGTATCACCGCGATAACTATGACTGACGAATCAGTTATACGCGTCACGTTGCGCGGTCGTGCATATTTGTAATTTGTAAGTGAAATGGACGTAAAAGGAAAATCGGGCCGACTTCCCATGAACGGAATGCTGATCAGCCGCAGGACATAGGGAATTTGTCTTTTAATTTCTGTGATCCGTCGCGGTTGTACGCCGCCGAACGTGATATTCGCGAAGTGCGACGTGGCGGAAGAATTTCTCACATCGTCGAACACTGCGATACATCTATCGCCAAGTGGCTTGAGAATAATTAAGGATCCGACCGAATTTTCTCGTCGGTGTATAACCAGGAAATTGATCGGAAGAAGTGAGCCGTATTGAAACGTAGATTCAAGAGGCAGGACGAGGAAAAATCGTAAAAGCTTCGTTGACTCTAGGCTGCTATTCTGTACAGTCGCGGACAATAAGGTTGACTGATTTCAACTCTTCATGCGATTCAGTTTCTGAGTACATCAGAACATAATAAATTTCGTAGGAGCAAAAGCGCGCAACAGAACATTCTGCCAAGACCTGAGGTCGCGTACATCTACGGTTGTTTGCCAGCCAAACGAATATGTTACACAAAGAAAAATAATTTTGCTCTTTTAGCAAAATCGTCGTTGCTACTGCATATTTGTAATGACATCAAAAAAATTCAGTTGACATAATTCATTTTACAAATTATTCATTGTAAGAACAAAAGTAGTTTCGTTAGCAGGATAGAAAAAATTTGTTGAGTGTATTTGTCCTAAGAATCACGTTAATTTGCTATTGATGCAAAATAATGTATCCTTAAAAAATTTATTTGTTATTGGAGCAAAACTGCATCTGCTTATATAAATCCATTATGGTTCTTATAGCAAAATAATTTGTAGATTCAGCAAATTACGTCCAGCAAATAGTGATTAGTACTCTCAGCAAATATTTTTGTCCATATAACAACGAAAAGATTTTGCTAGACCAGCAGAAAATTTGCTGAGCCAGCAAATTATTTTTCTCCGTGTACACGTCTTATTGACTTGCATGTAACTGCAACGGAGAAAGTGGAATCAGTCACTTATTTAACTTTATTCCGCGACTGTATGTTCTCACATACATGATGGATTGCCTATCTGTTTCGCAAGCGTGTGTAATTGTGTGCGATCTCAGTAGATCTTGGCGAAGCGCTCATTTGAGCGCTTTAAAATTTACGTTCCAAGTACGAATACTCAGCCAAGGTCTACTGAGACTGACTACGCGCGCTTGCCAGTGAAACGCATAAATAATCCGTCATACTGACCTGTATGTAAGTACAATATACACACCTTCTGACAACTGCCGGTAGAGTACGACGTTTGTCGTTAACATCTGTCATAATTATGAATGATACAGGTGACCAATGGGAATGTGTTGAAAGTAAACGGTTATTACTTCGCAACAAATAGACCGAATGAAATGAGTAAAACGCCATTTTGTAGAGGAAACTTGTCAATTTTATTACCTTATATATAAAAAAGGAATATAGTAATTTAATAATTGAAATAAACATTATAAAAGGAAGGACAAAAATTTGCTTGCGTGTATGAATTATGTTTTCAAAGTGTTGTTCATTGCAATTAGCACAGAACTGTAATCGTTTTCGAAAACTTTGAAATACATTATTTAACATAGATATAGAAAGTAAACGGTTATTACTTCGTAACAAATAGACCGAATGAAATGAGTAAGACGCCATTTTGTAGAGGAAACTTGTCAATTTTATTACCTTATATATAAAAAAGGAATATAGTAATTTAATAATTGAAATATACATTATAAAAGGAAGGACAAAAATTTTCTTGCGTGTATGAATTATGTTTTCAAAGTGTTGTTCATCGCAATCAGCACAGAACCGTAATCGTTTTCGAAAACTTTGAAATACATTATTTAACATAGATATAGAAAGTAAACGGTTATTACTTCGCAACAAATAGACCGAATGAAATGAGTAAAACGCCATTTTGTAGAGGAAATCTGTCAATTTTATTGTCATATATATAAAAAAGGAATATAGTAATTTAATAATTGAAATATACATTATGAAAAAAAGGACAAAAATTTGCTTGCGTGTATGAATTATGTTTTCAAAGTGTTGTTCATCGCAATTAGCACAGAACTGTAATCGTTTTCGAAAACTTTGAAATACATTATTTAACATAGATATAGGAATGCTGCGAATGCATTTTTGAATACTGTCTACCAACTTTGCGGTGTTTTGAGGTTGTACGGCGTAACATTTATTTTTAAGGTAATCCCAAAGAAAAAAATTACACAGATTTAAATCGGGTGAGTAAGAAAATTTGCTCATGGAAGTCTGGAATGGTCTCCTTACTCACCCGATTTGAATCCGTGTGATTTTTTCTTTGGAGTTATATTAAAGATAAATGTTACGTCATACCTTAAAACACCGCAGAGCTGATAGATAGTATTCGAAAATGCACTCGCAGCATTCCTATATCTATGTTAGATAGTGTATTTCAAAGTTTTCGAAAACGATTACAGTTTTGTGTCAATTGCGATAGACAACACTTTGAAAACATATATTAATTAATGCAACCAAATTTTTGTCCTTTTTTCCATAATGTATATTTCAATTATTAAATTACTATATTCCTTTTTTATATATATGATAATAAAATTGACAAGTTTCCTCTACAAACGTACTCTACAGACGTTTTTTTCATTCCATTCGGCCTGTTTGTTGCGAAGTAATAACCGTTTACTTTCAATACATTCCCATTGATCTGTATTAGATGATAAACTATGAAAAATAGCATTTTTTATGAAGGTTAAAGCAAAAAAAGAAGCTAAAATTGAAGACGTTAAATCACACTAAAAAATTACACAAATATATGAAACAAACTCTTTCGCAAATTCTTGCTTGACTGATTTATATAATCTTAGAGGATCGTCTTTCGAAAGTGTTGTCGATACGTTATCGTCACGTACAATATGTTTCAATAGATGTCTCAAAGATGTCTCAAGATGTCTGATTAGCGACGTTGTTCATAAACGAGCAGCATCGTTTATCGATTTACTATTGGAAATTTTATTCTTATTATCGATGAACGTTGTCAACAATTGTCAATAGATATAGACAGCGGCCTTTGAAACTTTTAACGAAAGTGTTGTTATCGTCATATTATCGTTGTGCAAGTGTAATACATGATAGAAAAGCTGCTAGCATCATGCTAGCAATATCGTCGGTATAAAGTTAGAAAATCGGTCTACTGGCTGGATTTAGCCATTACGGTGGGCGGATCTGCCAGCGGTTCAAGCTCAAATCTTTCGGAAGCCACTCTACGAACTTTAGATCCGCTCGAAACAGCGCGCTTCCTGGACTCGCCCGGAAGCCGCTGGAAAGCTGCCTCGGGATTTTTGCCTTGATATTGACAAATTTCGATAGTCGGTATAATGGAACACACGTGTCGCAATTGTCGTGATGGTCCTCCTTCCCCGCCGCGAATGCGCTTCACCGACCGGCATTATCGGTAATACGCCGGAAAATTGCGAAAGTGAGAAGAAAGACTTACCCAGATAAGCACCATATTTCTTATGTAGCGTCAGAAGTGGAGCGAAGGAGCGCTGGGAAGATGCAAGAGAGAAGCGACAAGACTGAAAGAGCTCAAAGACTGGATAAACGCGAAAAGCTTTTTTATTATACGAGAACGATTATACCGTTCACTGCCTGCCACTGTTAGGTACAAAAGTACCATAAAAGTGCAGCGCGAAGAGAGAGGAGGGATATAGGAAGGTCCTGAGGCCAATTAGTTGTGATATTTGTAACGTATCTGGACCATTTGCGCACCAACTCTGCAACAGTCAGAGTAACCCGACGCGACTAAAAACTACCAAAGCGGATAATACGATTAACTCGCAAATCCAGTAAGCAGTCATAGATATAACTGACCATAAGTAGTTTGCAATAACAGTCATAGATTGCGAGAAAGTAATCATATTTATATAAGGATGGACTTTAATTAATTTCTCTCAAGTTTGTGTTCTGCACGAGAAGTCTGTATCTGTTTCTAGTCTGATCGAAAACTAGACGAGTTCAACAAGCTTCAAGCAATGTGAGAATTCTACTGTTCGCGTTACGTATGAATCATTGGAGTTTGAAAGTGCAACTCAAGCGGAATTACATATCCGGACGCGTATGCATATTTACATTGTCCGTTAATTACATCGCGTTACTCGCAGGATTGTGTCCTCCCGCAGGTTTCTCGTGTGTGCGCAACTTACTAATTTGTATGTTTCCTTCTATTTGCAGAACATTTGAGAGATGTCATCGCACGTTTCGGATGATCGGGCAAAATTGCAATCACACAGTGGACGCGGCACTCGCTCGAGGAAATCGGTTTATTTATCGGTTTTTTAGTTTATTTCAATGTTTACAACCGCTAGCCAACGCTCCGCGCGATATCCTCGTTAACGCGCAGAAAAATAGCGCGTTAATTGATCACGTGGCGGAATAATTGATTCAAACAGATCATCGTTTTGTGTGGATATGTTTCAGAGGAGAAATCGCTGACTTGAATGCGGACGGTTCTCGATCGCGAGGACGTTAGAAAATTCACGAACAATGAACGAAATGTACACGCTCATGAATTCTACGTGTGTGCACGTGCGCGTGTGTGCGTGATAAAATAGAGCCGTGGTAGAATCCGTGACAATAATAAAGAAATAAGTCCGCGAAGGCGATATCTCGACACGATGTAACGCCCGGGCCAGGATATCCTCGTATCGATATGAGCGCATGGATCGATAAGGGGGATGAGAGATCGAAGTGCACGGGTGACAAGAAAATGTCGATTCAAGGGCGCAACCTGTCCGATAACCTGGTTTCCACGGAGTATTTCGGTGCTTTAGAGACCGATGGCTACTCGCCGATCGTTACCGGTCTGCCTCGGTTTACTACCGTCACTTCCAGCATCGCGAACGTTACCTTGCCGATCGGCCAACAGTCGAGCCAGGACCGCCTCATGAAGACTCTTATCATACCGCTCTATGGTATAATCTTCTTCCTCTCCATCGTGGGCAATTCCCTGGTACTCATCACCCTGGCGAGGAATAGGAAGATGCGCACCGTAACGAACGTGTATCTGCTGAACTTGGTAAGTCCCTGTTTGCGCGCTCCAATATCGGAAACTAGCGGCAGGATATCGTAACGAAACCGCGTGCGTCCTCGAATTGCGAAATTTGAAATTCTGTGGAATTTCTTTAAATTTCTTAAAAATTGTTTAACTTTAAAATTCCGTTTAAAATTTCTTTAAAATTCTCTAACTTTCTCTGTACAATTTTTTTTTTATTTCTTTCGGTCAAATTTTTAAAAATTTCTGTACGATTCCCTGAATTCTTACAAATCTCCTGAATTTAATATAAAATTTCCCTACACTGAGAGAAAAAAATAATTTAAATAACTATAATCTCACTATATTTTATAGTTCGTTTTGGCCTTAAACATATATTTATAGTTCATCTAAACATGAAGATATAGTAAAATGAACACAGATTTATTACTCTATATAGTAAAGCACACTTTAGGAATATAGTTACATGTACTTATATTTGCCAAATATTCCAATTGTATTGACTATATAAAATAGTTAATTTCTCTTACCTTTCAATATTTGCTACCTTACTATACTTTTTATTTCAAATAATTATAATTCTTGATAAAAGTTTTACATGGGTCAATTATACTATGCTTATATTGTAAACATTATGGTGACATTTACTATAAAAATAATATTCCTAACTATAATCTTTTTATTATGCCATTATAGTTCCAAATATACATTTTTCTCTCAGTGTATTTCTAATTTTTTAAAATTCTCCAATTTTCCGTAGAATTTCTTTAAACGGAAACTGCAAATTTTATTGAGTGAAATATCTCTTGAAAGCGAAGATTTTGCGGTAATGAAAATACCATAGCTTAAAATCAGGGTGAATCAGGGTGAATGTTTTACAAGCTTAAAGCGAATTAAGACTCTTGAGCGAGTTGAAGTTTCAGACTGAAACAAAAAGACTGAAGCAACATTTCGACTCGGATTACTCAACAGAGTTTAATGTAAGCACGACGAGCAAGTTATTGCGCGAGTCTGCGAGTGCCATCAGCATTTAAAAATTCGCGTTGTGACAATCACCATGCAAGCGACGATGGGATCGTCTGCCCCGCGGGACTAGCCGATAGATTTGGAATTGCCTTGTTGATTTTGCAAACGAGTCATGCTCGCAGCGTAATGGTATTTGGTGGTAACATGCTCGGTGATATGACCGAAACGTTGACCATAGCTGGTCGCATCACAATCACCCGTTGTAATCGATCTTAATTGAATCCACCGGAGCTTTGAATATAATCGTATTTGGACGAAATTGAAATTCTTGCCGGCCGATATTCGTCTCCATGAGTCTCTCTCTTCCGTTATCTCGTGCCTCTTCGTGAACATAAAGTGACAAACAGAAAGCAAAGAGGATAGCATTGTATCCCATTCCTATCGAGACGATAATGTGAAACAACACGCGCGCGTAGAAGTAGTTTGACGGCGCCATCGAACTCTTCAGCTTGCTTCTTTTCCTTTTATCAAGAATCGATCGTGACAACACCGGTTTTCTCGGGCTGTGGTATTTCACTGTTCTCACCGCTCAGTTGGTTAAATGAACCCTATTTTGCGTATCTTGTCCAGTAAAAGCCGCGCTGTAAAAGAATACGAGGAGCATAAAGTCGGAGTCGCCAACGAAAATTCGCACTCCCCATTGAATTGGTTATTCATTTCCAATATAAAATATAAAGCAATATATAATATAAAGTAATGATATCGCAACCGATCCGTGTGTATTAATGCATTATTTAAAATACATCATCATGCACAAAATCATACACAACCATTGCGTCCGTAGACTCAGCCGGTCTTTCAGATCAGATACGAAGCTGAAATATAACATTGCCAGTGGCCAGTGTAATATTTCTTGCGACATTTACGACCGTCCCATGCAGGTATTTTCCGCGTAGACAAAAATGTCCGGTGACTCGCGGGCTCGGGGTTAATAAATAAAGACGAGGGGTGATAAGGTGAGTGACGGGCGTGAGAGGAGCGGCCGTGGACCGCGGTATCCTGCGTGTGTGTGAGCGTATCTGTTTGCCAAACCATTTTTGCATATTTCGTGCGCCGAGAGGGACTGCCGAGAGCACTTTTTCTCGGTTGCACCGGCTGCTGGGGCGATTCGTCACGCGTGCATTGTCATCATTCCGCCGAAACGAAGAGAAATGCCGCTCACGTTCGCGAATGTCGGAAGTCGAAAATCTTTTTCGTGAACCCCTACGTGAGTTCAGTGGCGAGCGATCGGCCGCGATGAAGCAGACCGCCAAAAGGATCCCGCGCGGTACGTTTAAATGGCAGCTGGTCCATCAATCGTTCGCTACGTGAGTATCGTTTCTCTTTGGGGAAAATCTTCGGAGCAAGCGAGATAAGAGCGCTTATCTTTTCTTGAAACTCGTGTATATGTGTGCGCGCGCGCGCTCGGTCGTAAAACCGCGGCTGCACGCTTTTTTATTGAGCAAAGTGGCAGCGCTTCAAGTTATTATAATTGCAAGTAACTGCTGATATACGTGACACTACTAAATTATCTTACTTTAGAGAACATATAAAAATTTCTTAACATGTGCTATCTACGTCATGACACAGGTGTGTCTCACTTGAAGTATAATTTTACACAAAATTTTCAATTTTACTCAACTCTTTAAGGGAATGCTGAAGCTAAAAACTTTACCGACAGAATACTGACATTTTTCTGCAAAGTTTACGTTGCATTGGTTATACAGAATTACAAATGCTTTTACGCAATGAAAGTACGTGCAAAATAAATAGGAGCATTGCTCGATATACAAGACTTGGCACACCAAGTCTGTAAGACTTTTTTTGAAAGTCTGTTTTTTTGTATTTAATGACCGGAACTATTGAAAAAAGGTGCGCTAAGTTCTCGAAGCGCACTTAATCAGTAAAATCAACTATTTCTTTAAAACTATTGTTATATATGATATAGAACTCTAGAACTATTGTAAAACAAACCGGAACTCTAAAGAAATAGTTAATTTAAATAGTTTTTTTGATTAGGTGCGCTGCGAGAACTTAGCGCACCTTTTTTTAAAAGTCTATTTTTTTGTATTTAATGACCGGAACTATTGAAAAAAGGTGCGCTAAGTTCTCGAAGCGCACTTAATCAGTAAAATCAACTATTTCTTTAAAACTATTGTTATATATGATATAGAACTCTAGAACTATTGTAAAACAAACCGGAACTCTAAAGAAATAGTTAATTTAAATAGTTTTTTTGATTAGGTGCGCTGCGAGAACTTAGCGCACCTTTTTTTGAAAGTCTGTTTTTTTGTATTTAATGACCGGATCTATTTAAAATTCTTGCATAGAGCTCTAGAACTTTTCAAGATAGTATCAAATCTTTAAAAAAAATTGCACAT
>NW_022639463.1:2335718-2343074 GCF_010583005.1 Odontomachus brunneus
TGTATTTAATGACCGGAACTATTTAAAATTGTTGCATAGAGCTCTAGAACTTTTCAAGAGAGTATCAGAACTGCAAAAAAAGTGTCACATTTTTGAATATGGTGTGCCAAGACTTGGCACACCATATTTAAAAATGTGACATTTTTTTTAAAGTTTTGATACTCTCTTGAAAAGTTCTAGAGCTCTTTGCAACAATTTTAAATAGTTCCGGTCAATAAATACAAAAATATAGACTTTTAAAAAAGGGTATGCTAAGTTCTCGAAGCGCACTTTATCAGTAAAATCAACTATTTCTTTAGAATTATTGTTATGTATGATATAGGACTTTCGAACTATTGTAAAACAAACCGGAACGCTAAAGAAATAGTTAATTTAAATAGTTTTTTTGATTAGGTACCCTGCGAGAACTTAGCGCACCTTTTTTTCAAAGTCTTTTTTTTTGTATTTAATGACCAGAACTATTTAAAATTGTTGCATAGAGCTCTAGAACTTTTCAAGAGAGTATCAGAACTGCAAAAGAAATGTCACATTTTTGAATATGGTGTGCCAAGACTTGGCATATTGTATATTGAAAATGAAAACAAAATTTTTAATGTAAAATCGCAAGCTGTCAGTTAGCATAATATTTGCCTAATCCAAAAGTTCCGCAGCTTGTACATATTGAAAGTGTGGATGCTCCAAACAGAAAAATTTTGAAGAACATTGCTCTACTTTCGCATCTGCATTTGGAAGCTTAAAAATATCGAAAAAGTTTGCAGAAAGATTTCTACATATATATGGTTAGGTTTTCCGTTGATGGTAAAACAACACACATTCATGTAAGTTCTATATGTACAAGAAATACGAAAAGGATAGCGTGATTTTGTTAGTGACGATCGTCTCTGTATTATCGACATTGTTCGAGTTCGTCATCGATTCCAGCATCTCCTTAAGAGGCATTTTTTTCTATTGAACGGATTTTTATGAATATTTTAATTTTAACATTTTTGAGGTTGCTGATTACGAGTCTAAAGTCATATTTCCAAAATTCAAAATGGCGGACCTAATATGGCGAACGAGTTGTTTACCAAAATTTTTATGCTCGCTGAAATTACGTGTATAAAGGTTTTTTAATTAAATAATCAAAGTAACACACACACACATAAAGTGGCCAAATAATCAACAGTTATAAAATATTTGCATATGTGAAAACGATTAGAAGATCAATGAGCTTGGCTTAGTAAACGTTGAGGCTTTGTTAAAGTGTACAGTTGAGAGAGAAAGAATTATATCGTGGTGTAATTTTCTTCCGCAAAATGTCTAGAAATATACGCTGGAAGACGAATAGAGGTAAAACCTTGCGTATCCGCGTATGAGATGTATCAAGATCGGAAGGATCATTCCGCCGTCCTCTTTACATTGCAAGACTTTTCATCAAGACGGCCCCATAACGGACTATAAACTGCAGGCGTTGTGGATACTTTTTTTACATAAATGTCACTCAGTCCAAAGCATTTTACCGCGAAACTCGAGAGGGGAAAGTTCGCAATAAATGTCGTGTCGTCAATAAGTCGCGTCGCCATGTGACGCTCCTCAAATAAAAGAGAGCAAATAAAACGGGAAAATAAAGACCAAAGAAGAACTCGAGCTTTTTGTAACGACGGGACTTGGGAATGAGAATAATTGTCGAGGAGAATGTAAAGGAAACATTTATAATTGTGATGCGCTTGACGCAACGTTTTTACAGAGTGATTAAGAATCACGTAATTCTTATCTCAAATATAATATTATTCCTCCGCGTAGAGTAAACGTCCGCGTGCACGTTGTAATACGCTGTAATACGCTGTAATAAAGGTAATATGAAAATTTTACATTGTTAATCGTAACGGATACATATCGCCGAATATAATTAGGCAAATTGTATTCCTGTCGGCGAAATTAACAAACTTTCTTCAGCGCAAAAGTGAAACTCGATATTACCCGCGTTATATTCCTCGAGCGAACTTGGACATTATTCCGAAATCTTTTCAAGCACATTACTCCGCAATATTCAGCAGCATGCTGAAAATCGTGCTGTAAAAACGTCGCTTGAAACGTACCGCAATTACAAATGTTTCCTTTATATTCTTCTCGACAATTATTCTCGACAATTATTCTCATTCCCAAGTCCCGTCGTTACATAAAGCTCGAGTTCTTCTTTGGTCTTTATTTTCCCGTTTTTTTTGCATTTCCGTACATTGAGGTTTCTTGGTCCTTTGTTGCAAATCACTCGCGAAAGCTCATTCAACGAAATTCCCCCGCGAATACATCCGTGTAACGATGTATATATTTTCAAAATATTTTCTCCGCCCCACCTCGCATTTCCGTGATTCTCTTCTCCCAGCGGAGATTCCCATAAACTGTCATCATGCCGATAAGCGCCTTATCAGACTTCCTCGGCGCCGGAAAGCGCCACTTCCTCCCCAGTTGTATGGTCAATGAATATAATGCGCTCGCGAGAGCTCGCCGCATTTGTCCGTACAATGTGGTAGATTGCAGGAAGCAGCAATAGCACCTTCCCGTGCAACTTCGAGCGTTTCAAAATCGAACGCATCGCCTCGAGAGGTATCTGCGCCTCACGATC
The DNA here is from genome assembly GCF_010583005.1 of Odontomachus brunneus. NCBI lineage: Eukaryota > Metazoa > Arthropoda > Insecta > Hymenoptera > Formicidae > Odontomachus > Odontomachus brunneus. Next base: position 2,338,321 of record NW_022639463.1, read on the forward strand.
ATCGATTGGAAAGTCCGCTACAAAAAATGCGGTCAGATGTAATCCATTTAGGGAAATAAGGGGTTGAAATAGGTATCAAATGGAAGATCCCGTCGAGCTGGAAACAAATATGTAAGTTTCCTTTTGCACCAATGTTTCGCCCTAAAGTTATGGGGTTTCAAAACTCAAAACAGTTTTTAATTTTAAAAAATATAAAAATGTTTTTAAAATGTATGTAAATTATTCTGTACACTTGAACTAGCAGATTTGAATGTTGTTTATTGTTTTTGTATACGAGAAATCAATTGGTTCATTTTTTTTTATTAAAAACTGTTTTGAATTTGGAATTTAATCTTTAAAATCCTATAACTTTGAAACAGAAAATCGATGCAAAATAAATATATTTGTTTTCAGCTCAACAAGATCTTCCATGTATTACCTATTTCAATCCTTTATTTCCTTAACTGCACTGGGGGAACATGTCCAATAGCCATTTGACAGCACTCTTTTATTTATTTCCGTCAGTGTGCTCTATAGAATCGCGCACAGTATACAATAACTGACACTCATATCTGATTAATGAATCTCAATCGTATCGATTGGATTGTCCGCGTTGATACCGATTAGCCCTAGCGATATCGTTGCGTTCGGGCGAAATGAGAAACAAACAAAATCCTGCAATTGAATTTCTAAAAAAATAATTAAAAAGTTATTAAAACACGTCAATACTCAACGTTATTTATTGAGCAAGGAAATTAGCAATTGCTATCGGTTGTACATGAAACATTTCATGACACCTCGTAATGCGCGAAAGATTGCACAGACGATAAAAGTTAATTTCGCGGATTTAGTTGTGTCTTTTGTGTTGCAATATAACGCGTACAGAATTCGCGCTCGTGAAAGCCCGCGTAGATATGCGAGTTTACCCGCTACAATCCGCAACTATTTTTCATGATCTCTGCATTTTATTTGATTCCCTTCCCCCTTCAGCCGTATACGGCTAACGCTGGGAAGGTTGCGGCGTGTGAAAAAAAGAACTTTAGAATATAGCAAGCTCTCGTGCGGCTTTGCGCCCTAAAAGGGCTCGCTATTCATATGGATCATCGCAAATAGCATTGTCCACTCTGAATCCGTCAACACGATGGCCTTCTGTCGTCTGCCCGTTATCACATGCCAGGCACAGACTTCTTTCGGGAAAATACGTGTCAAATAGTCATCATAAATAAAATATGACGACTGAGCCTCATATGATACTGCTTTTATTTACGCGTGACCGCCAGATGAATGTGATTATTGACAGAACGGGAGAAAAACGATGATGTACGCACATATATCGACCGAGTGTCTCCTAAGCGTGGCATCGTCGTTTCTCGCGGGGATTAAAATAACAATGAAAAAAAAGAAAAAAACATTTCACCGTACCTTAACGTCGTTATGAGTCTCGAATATCCCCGAGGAAGATCGTTTTTGAATTTGATTATAAAGTACATATTGCGTAACCTGGTTTATTGTCACGTGCGAAATAGAAAAAAGGGTAACATTTTCATACGTTACACACAGCAAAATGTCAAAGTTGAGATTACCTAAATATCCCGGTGCTCCCATCGATCAAAAATTGAAGGCTGTCGATGTAAGTGCCGTGGACCACGGTTTTGCGCGAAACTTAAATCAAGATATCCGCTACGTGACCTAATTTAGCGTCTCTCTTTCTTTCTACTTCTCTCCTCTAACGCATCATCAATTTCGTCGTCATCGGTGAAATAAAAGTTCAAGTCTGTATCTGACAGAAGGTCGCCGAGTTGCGTGAGGGCGGGAGGTCGGTTAAACAAATATCCAGCAAAAGTGACAGATTTTATTTCGGTTTCCGCACAGTCTATTGCACACGTTCATCGAAAAATACAGACGGCTAGAAACAGAGGAAACCACTTGTAAAAACAAATTGAAATCAACAAAATCGAAATGTAGATGTGCGCTTATGTACTCATAGTTTTATGCGCTGACGATACCAACTGGACGATACTTCATACTTGGCAGAAAAGCAGAAAACAAAAAAGCAGAAGCCAATCAGAATCTCGTGCCGGTGGTAGTCGACTGGTTTCTGCTTTTCTGCCAGCGCGAGTTCTGATTGGTTTCTGCCTTTCTGCTTCTTACCTTTCTGCCGAGGCGTGAATGCGCCTTTATTGTTGATAAATTGAGAATAAACCTGTGCGAAGGAAACGTTTCTCTCGGATGCGGTCTCGTGGAGGCGCGAGAAACAGTCTTTATGACTGCTACGTGCATTTCGCTAAAGTTAGAATAATCCTACGTGCATCGCACGTTCTAATCCGCTAACAAATTTTAGACACGCGTTAAAGCAAAACATGTTTTCGGTAGCTGCTAGCTAAAACAGCGTTTATTCGTGTAAAATAGGATACATTTACGTATGCACGTTTGATGCAAGCGTCTGACAAACTTTTGCCACAAAACATCGATGTTTCTTCACCTTTACGAATCTACAAAGCACCTACACAGTACGGAAATAATTAAATAGTTAAATGTAGTTTCGTAAATTTCCGCTTCGAGACTGCTTTCGTAAATTTCCCTTTAATTCTATCCTTTTGTTTCCGACTATAAAGAGGCCGGGACGTATATAATACTCTACTTAATAATACGTATTATAATACTCTGCGTCTAAATATAAATATCGTAAACGTATGAAATGTCATTTACATGAACAATAAGTAATTTATGTGAATGTCGTTTAATCCCTTATACATTTGAAATCGATATTTTAATCATCTCACGTGAAAATGAAAATATCTATTGTTTTACAGTGAACATTCGACCATGCGGTTTTATATCATCTATATAACTATACAGAAATCAGATCTATACATAGTTTATACATAACTATGCAAGTACTTGCCATAAAAATGCTGTTCACAAAATAAAAGTATATCTACTTGTAGTATATAATATAAATTAACATTTTTGTAATTTTTTTTATGAGTAAAAATACACCATATTGGTGCAAATAAACAATTTTTCGTGTTTATGCGAAGTTTAAGTTTTTATTTACAAATAAAACCACAAATTTTCACACAAGGTTGAAATATTGACCACAAAACCTGAATGATTGAGCACTTCCCTTGAATTGATTTTGGTCGATATTTTGCCAAGCAATAATCATCATAATAACAAGTATTATAAGGTTTCTTATATTTCACACATTTGTCATGTATCTAAGTATGTTATGTAAACTTGTAATAGACTTGTAATAAAGTCACCACTTCAAGAAAAAAATTTTGCTCTATAAAGAACACATGGCTTGCTCAAAATTTTATTAAGGAAAGGTTAGATTTTTATTTAACCTTTAAAGAATCCTTACGTGTGTAAGTTCATCAACATTGTTACGATAACTGTAATACGTAACTCAATTTGTTTTCTGCATATTTTAATATAATTTGAAATATTCTTCATAGTTCATATTGTCTACATGAAAGGAGAAGATCCTGTATAAATCATTAAGTAAACCATCCACGTAGACTTAATCTTGAAATGCACAACGCAGCTCTGAGAGAGACGTCCTTTTATTATATCTTGCAAGATATTATTTGCCCTTAACAACATCAGAGCTGCCTTCAGCGAATGTACAACTAGATAAGTCCGACTTTGATAGTTCTTTTTGCAGCAGAAATTAAACAGACGACTTTTGAATACAAGACCGTTTCCAGGGAGTCCTCATTCCCGGCGAAACCAGTACAAATGTTCCCGGCACGAGCGCGAAAGACAAGTATGCACTCCGATTCCAAGACGTTGTTTGCACACTCGATGCGTTTCTTTTCGCTCGGCGATTGCGTCTCGCTCGATTTGACGATGTAGGGAGAATGAAAGTTGATTTTCTCCCCGATCAAACAACTCCAACCGGGAGTCATTTATTTCACGACGAACTTACAGAAATGTCAACAGACCGGTAAAAAAGTAATAGTGCGCGCGCGCCGAATAAAAATCGATTAACGCGGTCGGATTAGTTGAACTTTTAAACATTCACGTCATACATGTCGTCGCGTATTCCACTCGACGTGGCGTATCGTGATTTCCCACGCGAGGCGCGGCGTGTTCGTTGACAAGAAAAATTTACGCAAATTGAGTAAATACTACAGGGATCACACTTGCTACGTAAACGCGAATTTTCCAAATGAATACTTTAGCTAAAAAATTACCTGCTGCAAGTAGGTCGGCATTTGAGCGCGCACATTGCAGCGATATTTATGAAACTCGTAAATGCGTACAAATGCAACCTCGAAGCTCCAGCTGGCGGACTTTCGGTGTCCAAAACGACATTTAATACCTGAATAATACGAATAAGATGTTGCAGTTATACACAGTTATACATAAGATGTTTGTATGACGGATTGCCTATCCGTTTCACTGGTAGGTTGGAGTTCACTGATACGCGTAGTTGGGCACAATCTCAGCAGACTTTGGTCAGTTGTGCACTTTCCTGCGAAGTTTACGTTCCAAGCTTAGACTTATATAAATGGAAGAGGAATATTTCACATGGAACAAGTCTGTGTTCAACATCTGTATCATTATTCAAGAAAATAATGACATAATTATTTTTTTATAACACTTCGCTACATCAGCTGGGTAGGTGACTACAAAATGACATGATATCGGAGCATGCGCACTGCAGACGAATGGAATTCTAGCTTTCTCTTTCGCACAGATGTTGAACACAAAACCGATGTTCAACTCTTCTTCTATTTATATACATTTATATATATATATATATA
>NW_022639463.1:2343129-2352799 GCF_010583005.1 Odontomachus brunneus
TGTTCTCAGGCTACATTCCAAAACTGTGTTTGGAGCAAATAACAGGTAAAATGTCCGAAGTGCATGGGGAAACGAGAGTAATTCGTGTTTTGGAATGCGTCGAGTATAATTCAAAATTTATAAAAAAATATTAAATACATTCATCATCAAACTGTTGATATTTATTAATTATTTCATATTAAGGTGCAATATACTTATATCTTTTTAACTAGTAATAAATATTTGCTGTCAGATTGCAATGGCAATTGGTTTTCATTACACAGAATATAATCAGGATATCTTAGTGACATTATATATTAATATTACTTTAATAATATTAATATGATAGTGGGAGGATAATATGTCCAGCATGTAAACGCACGTATCGAAATTTTCTCGATTATCGTACGCGGCGAATCAACCTTCCACACTTAGACCGATCCTTGAGTCCCAAACTTATATATATATTTATGTTCTCAAAACCCCATTAAATCGATGATTCAAATAGATTCCTTTTAATATATATAATAATAATATATATTAATAATAATAATAATAATAATATATATAATAGAATAATAATAATCCTACGTTCCCGCCACTCGATTCCCTGCACTTCACTCTAATAAACTGATGATTCAAATAGACTCCTTTTAATATATATAATAATAATATATATTAATAATAATAATAATAATAATATATATAATAGAATAATAATAATCCTACGTTCCCGCCACTCGATTCCCTGCACTTCACTCTAATAAACTGATGATTCAAATAGACTCCTTTTAATATATATAATAATAATATATATTAATAATAATAATAATAATAATATATAGAATAATAATAATTCTACGTTCCCGCCACTCGATTTCTTGCACTTCACTGTAATAAAACGTAAATGAGAATTTTACTCGGGAAAGGAAACACGAAAGTTTCTCTTGCTGTTTTGAAACGACCAATCGGAAACACTCGTAAGGTTTTAAAACAGCAATCGAGTAAAATTTTTCTCGAGAAGCACGTTTTGGAACGTACCCTAAGACTCCAAGCAAGCGTTCAGCAAAGGTCTACTGAGACTGCGCAAGACTACGCGCGGCTGTTCGTGAAACGCAACCCGTCATACCGACCTGTACGTGTAAATGCAAAGCCCGATACAAATTTATCGCTCGCTGCGCAAGGATACCGCCACGAACGGCAAATCGTAGCGCCAAGTGTCGTACACATTGCATGACAATTCCTCAAACAGAACGGAACAGACGGAACTTTCGCCGATATCTTCAGACGAAGACTTTCCCGCTTGTATGCGGGCAAGACCGAAAAACTGGGGCGCATTAGAAAGAGGCTATCACTTAGCGCAAACACGCTGACACTTGAAGAACAGAAGGGAGAACTCGCTTCTCATCCGACGGATGGCAGTTTTTTATTCTGATTCGACGTTATTCGTAACCTTCTTTCTTACACAAAATGGGCGTTGGTTCTGCTGTTTGCACGTAACAGGATTTTGCAAAATTAATGTTCCGCGAAGCGCGATGAAGCTGCAAGTGTAGTAGCCAGTGTGCGTTGCACAACTTTCTCCATCAGGCTAAAAAGAAGCACCAGAGATTCTGTTTTTTTTCTTTTCTTTTCCTAAACATGCATCATGATTAAAAGTTAAACATTAGCCGGAGAGCTAGCGAAATTGAGAGCTCGTAATTCACGAAAATTGAAGGATACTTTAGCATTACAGCATAATCGAGCCTTTACGCAGAATCGCGGTGCATGTCCATATTAGCTCGGCAAGCCGCAATTCGTGAATTGCGTCAAATCTCTGTGGGATACATCGCGTGTGCCACCAATTGAACGTGCCGAATGTAACGCGCAGCTCATATTTCGCAAATACAGACACAGGCGGGGGTGTACGCTTTTCGCTGTTGCGGAACGCCACTTTCGAGTCTATTTCTCACGAGTTCTCTCTAAAAAGAAACGATGCGAGGTAAGAAATAAAGGCAGGAAAATAAAGAGAAATAGCTGGCGTGGACACTGATACAAACGTTAATATTTGTCACGGTGAAACAACGCGCCTCCGCATTTTCGAGGTACTCGCTGTTTTTATTGACAGTCTCGATTAAGTGAAACCGGTTAAATCCAGACCGAGTATAAAGACTCCGCTGTATCTCGCCGTTCTTCACCGTTCGCGTTCTTATAAAACCTTCTATACTTCATCTCGACGGAAGGATAATTAAGAATACATGCTGCGCAAACGAATTTTCTCGAATCATGGAAATTGTACAACGTGCATTTAAGACGATAAAATTTGGAAATCGGCCGTATCTTCAGAGAGACGGTCGATGTCTTCGCTTTCATACAGCTTAACATTGTTTAATACTAAAACTACAAAGCAGTGAAAATGATGGGTTGGTAATTTCTTATGAAAATTTATAACGATGCATTTTGTAGTTTTGTCAAATATAAAAATTCATTTATAGAAGATGTATACAAATTTGTAACGACGCATTTCATGCTTTTAATTGACAAGGAATGAAACTAAAAAAATAAATAAATAAACCTCTCTTTCCCTCGTATTACGTATCTTTTATTGGTAATTTTAATCGCTTTAATCTGATTGAAATAGATCGTTAATAATTAATTGAAGTTCTAGTTCTAGAGTTAATGTGTGTAGAGTTAATGTGTAACATGTGAAAATTTAAACATCAATTTAGTACTTCAATACAGCACTGTAGAGATCGAAGTTTACATCAGAAACGACGAGGAATCTGAGATACTTCGTTCTTCGATATTTTTGGCTGCGAGCAACATTATAGGTTTCCAGAGGACGCGATTTAACATGGTGGCAAACTATTGCCCGGTTGTTTGTCGATGATCGATCGGTCTGCACTAGAAGTGTCGAAATCACATTTATTTGTAGCCTCGCACAAATTGAGAGCGCACGAGCAAAAAAGCCGATGAGACTGTCTGACTTCCACGACGGTGTGATTCAAGAATGAATGTTTCGTGCAGCGTTTCAGACGCCTCTTGTTCCGTCGAATAAAGCCTTGAAAGACCAATTGTCCGATAAAATGCCGATTGATTTCCTTTATTTTGCATTTGAATCGATACTCTTTCAATAGAGCCGGACATTGTTTTGATTCCGCCGTTTGGATTCCGGATAGCTTTGCTTCTCAAAAGTAGGGATTGATGTGATTAATGGAAGGGCGACTCTCTTGATATTGATTTCAGGCTGTCTCCGATCTCCTGCTTGGCGTGTTCTGCATGCCCTTCACTCTTCTGGGCCAGATCCTCAAGAACTTCATCTTCGGTCTCACAATGTGCAAGCTGATACCGTATTTTCAAGGTAAGGGTCACCCCGTTGCGCTCCGGTGCACAGAGATTGGATGTTATTGGAAGCAAATGTTCAATTTCATCTCACTGCAACGTGTGTTATGACGAAAATCAGAAAAGTTCTCGGGAATTCGAAAATGCAATACGATTAGTTTTTTTTTAGCGCGAGAAAAATAAAGTTTTAAATTTTTTATTAAAAATATGTTTATTATTCGTTTTTGCTTGTGAGTTTACTAAAACGGTAGAAGCACATTTAGCTAATTTCCTAAAACAATACTTCAGTACTTATAACTTTGAAAATTTCATAACTTAATAAAAGGATTGCAAACATTTTCATATTGAAACCATGTTACATCTAATCAGATTATTATCAAAGAACTTAAATTATAAAAATAATGTGTTTATGGCGCGATTTACATAATTATTGTAATTCTTTTAGGAGCTTTCATAAGGGATATTATTTTCATAAGGCGTTTGATATTATTTTTGTAATAATAAAAATATAAGAATTTAAAGAGGACAGAAATGTTTGCTGAATTAAAAAAACTATATTTATGTAAAGATGAATGTCAATAAAAATTGACTTGAAGGAACTCTCATCAAAAGTTATATGTTTCTTATTTGATCATTTATTCTAATTATTAATATTTAATATTATATTTGATAGTTACAAAACATAATAGATAAAAAAATAATGTTAATAAATGTTCCTAATTATTTCGAAGAAATAATACTGAAAAAAGAGGAACTGAACCACTGTGCGATGTCTAGAAAGAAAGTCGTAAAAGTCACATTCATCGTTTACTAGTTAAGAAAGATGCTCGCTGTGGAAAATTTATTAAACGGATTACTAAGTTGATGAAGATAATTGTTGAAAGTTACGTCGACGACCTTTCCGTTCCGACGACCAATCCGTTCAGGCGAGAGCTGGAGGTTCCCGTTAAGAAGTAGACCTCATCTAATCGCATCACGTAGAATTATTTATCAAAGACGACCCGATATAGAAAATCCGCCGTGCTGAAACAGCAGTCGCGATACATTTTCCAGTACTTGGCTCTTTTAAGCGCTTGAAAGGGGCGATGCGTTAGAAGCGACTGAGATATTGTAAATAAATGTTGAGAAGGAATTACAAACATTAAGCCGTCGCCTTTTTCTTTACCGAAATTCCCAAACGGATTTGCTGAGCGAACAAGATCCAATTTCTTCGCGTCGGTTTATTCCCAGTTTAATTTTTTGCGCCGGTTTAACTTCTATGAACTGAAAATAAACTCTCATTAACTCCACATTTCCCCAATCTCCAGTAGCATTTAAAAGCAAAGTTGAATTAACCCGGGTACCACTTTCAAACAATAATGTTAACCCTAGAACACCGCACTTCTTTCTTAATTTCACTTTGCATAGTGCACCCAACCACTTTCAACTATCAATATTTTTTCAAAAAGTGGATACTTTCTGACATATTTCTTTTTTTAATTTCAACATCAAGATGTCAAAAATACGTCTATATAACAACTTTAATTTTTCTTCCAAATCCTATGCACGGAAATCACCACGTGATCGAATGTTAGGAAGTAGTTAACCGCGCTTTAAAGTTCAACAGAACTTCTCGAGGAAGTAAGCCCGCATCGGAAACGATGTTCGCTCGAGGAATATTTCTACGGTTTTGTGACGATAGATAAAGAGCCGCGCGCTGAGAAAATACATTGTGCGCTTCGGTATACTTCTCCACGAGAGAAGCTGAAGAAACTTAAGGGATACTCAATTAGAGCTTTTGAGGTACAATAGATTACCACATATATTAGTCGATGCGAAAAGACCCCATAAAAAACAAGAACAAGGAAGCTACATGAGAGAAGCTCTTTTAATACATTCCACACGCTTTGAAACTAGTTCCGAGCTAAAAGTGAGTGAGCAACGGCTGCGTTCTTTCTCTTATACATGATTAAATGTGATATTTATTACGAGTAAGTGCAGCATAGAGATCCTCTAGTAAGTGATGCGCAAACTTCGGTTGTTTGCAAGAATATGGCGGTTTCCATGTGTTACATATGTTGATATGTTTATGAATATATATATATAAGATTAATATATATAGAATATATAAATTGCTGATAATTAAGGTAATATTAATGCAATGTTATAATAAAATATTATTTCACATAAATTGTAAAATATATGTGAGAATTAAAAATATTTTAACATACTCATATTCACATAGGAGATACTTGAAGTAAAATATAATGCTAGGCTGCTGCGTTCCAAATTGTAAAAATTCTGCAGCAAAAGGATTTTCTGTTTTACATATCTATAAATTTATTAAATTCAGTTTACGTAATTTTTCTTCAATTTTAATTAATTTATCTTTACCGCGCCTTTACCAATAAAATACGATTATTTCATTGGTTCCGCCATATTCTTGCAAAGTCGGCCAGGACCAATCCCGTCGCACTCAAAGATTGCGCATCTCTTACTAGAGGATCTCTAGTGCAACATCACCAAGTGCGCAATATAGCGGCGGCGTACTACGCGCGCTGATCAGGCTGCCTTTCGTCGAGAGCGTCAGGCGACTCTTTTTGGCGGCCACGTAATTAAGGAAAACAAGTAAGGAAAACAGTAAGGAAAACAAAGTTAATGTTCAGTTTGCTTCAAACATTGCGGGAGAGCTTCATAACTTCATTGCGTGCATAAATATTAATTAAGAATGTAATGACAACGTTATTACGTGCAGTTTCACAGGAGCGAGAACTCAGTCCGAAGCAAAGACGTATTTTCCGTAAGGATGCCTGTGAAAAGAAGTGACTTTCCTTTTATCCTTCGTTCTACCGACAAGAGTGCAATTACACGGCTGTATTGCATTTCTCATTTCGCACAGTCGTGCATTACGTGCGAAGTGTCTTCCTACCAGTGGTACCAGAGTAGATTTCGCGTGAAAATGAACGAAAAAGAAGAGATGAAGGAAATGAGAGGGAAGAAAAGAAACAATGAGAAATACGAAATGAGAGGAAATTCAAGAAAAATGCGTAAACGAGTGACGCTCTTTGTCCTGAATCCAAATGTGTCAAAAATATCGACAAAGTCGTTCTAACAAAACTAGTTTAGATCTAATTAAAATAATGTAAATATACTCTTTGTATGTACGTCACGTGTAAGAAGGAGATATTAGGGCAAAAGTTGGAGAGAGCGCATGAGACTGTTAAGAAGTTAGCTCGTGTTATATACGCTAGTTGGTCGAGGACAATAGAGTTTTATTCGTACACTGAGAGAAATTATCCGAGAAAAAATTAATAAATGGATATTATCGATGAAAATATCGATGAATTTTTCTATCAGATCAGAATATCCGATTAAATTTAAGCGAAAACTCCCGATCATAATGGCATTGCATCAGATAAGCTTATCAAAAAATTATGAACCGATATTTCTTATCGGATGTTTCCTGATTGCAAACAAAAATTCATCGGTATCTTGATCGGAAATATCCGTTTGTTAATTTCTTATCAAATAACTTTCAGTATAGACTTTGACTACAATAGATATTCGGATTAAAAAGTAAATTAAGCTGCGAAAAATAAGTATTGAGTATAGTTCAGACTGTAGCATTGTCGATCACTGAACATCTTTCTGCAGTTAATAAAGTAATATGTATTTTTTTTTTTTTTGGTAATTTCTAATTGATCTCTCTACAAATCTATTAGTCACATCCTTTCAAATGCTCGTATCTTCACTCATATCGACTAATATGTAGTATCGCTATGTGGATTGTGCCGGTTGATTTCATTGTGCGGCGACGGTCGCATCGATCCGGCCGATATGCATGTCATTATGATTGGCATGCAAAATTGGCTGCACAACGTCGTGGATAAACTTTTACATCCCGGTTTGATTCCGAATTAATTCCCCGTGGATAATTCTCACTTTCCTCGGCGACGCGCACATACGCACGTCCCATCAATCACGCGTACCGCCCGGTTTAATTTGTGAAAGTGACCGCAACGGCGAAACAGGAAAAGCGGATTCGTTCTCGCAATTTGCCACCGCCTTTTCCTTCCGTCCGCTTTGATCGAGCTGCGCAAGAAAGGGACAGAGGAGTACCGAGAGTGCAGGTTTAAAGCGTGGCGCTTTGCGCCATGCAATTTTCATGCTTTACATCCATGAGGGTTTCGCCAAAACGCGGGGATTCAATCGCAAAGTGCAATCCGGTGCTGCCCGAAGTGCGGTCCGAATGATCACGCAACGGAACGCGCGCGCTTTACCATTCATTTGCAGTAAAGCACCCTCGTCTATTTAGTTCCCCGCTCCGAAGTCCGTCTCGGGGATTTTTAACCGGACAAATTACACCTCTTTATCTTCCGTCTGTTGCTAAAAAGCTCGGCGATTCGTAAGGGAGGAATGAAGATCACGTAAGATTTTCCAGCGACGCGGAGCCAAAGAGATCCCTACTTTTTCTACGTGAAATTAGGTATTCTGCGCAGTATCTCCGTCATGATGCGCCGGATGCGCATCTTGGATGTTTTGAATTTCATGCTTTTCGATGTTCCCGCAAACATAAATCTCCGTCTGTATCGAATTTCCGGCCGGGAAGCGGAGTAGCTGCTGTGTATACGTGCGCTCTGGCAAGTCGCGACGGTTTTGTGCGTGGCACCCGAGACTCTGTTCCAACAGTAATCGCAGCTGTTACGTGCAATTTTAAGATCCCGCATCGAGAGGAAAGCGAGATTATACCGCGCAAAATAGCACGCTATTAGGAGAACGTTCCTGAAAGCATCCGCGATGTCTGTTATTCCGTATACGAGGCGAATATTGTGACAACGTTTCTGAATAGCGACGCGACACGATGCGCTGCAGTTGGCGAATATTGTGAATTACGGCCATAAATCTCTGTGTAATATCCCCCAACCAAGCCGCCGGATGTTTACAAATATTTTGCCCTCAGATGCGCCTTCGTGTGCGCGTGATTTAAATCTTCTTTCTTTTCTTCACCATTCCGTAGACTACGCTTACTCACTTTTACACTTTTACGAGACGGCTGATGACAAGACTGAAGGACAGAGATATGCAAAGTCACATGCTTTCTCTATTACGCGGTACTTCAGGAAACGGATGATGTAGGAGAAACAAAAGAGAGAGAGAGAGAATAAAATACAGAGTGGAAGTAAGAGAAGACACATTGATCACGTGATCGCGCTTCTCCTTCTTCATTCTCCCCTCATGGACAACTAGACAAGGAAAGCTTACTCTCTATTGCTCTTACTCTCTATTGCTGTCTCCTACTAATGCAGACTTCGTCGCTTCTACAGCAATGTCCAGTTCTGCGTGCTTATGATATAAACGAATAAATATGCCGATCATTAGGCGGATCTCGGAAATGGCGATCAATCTATTAGCAACGCGATACCCGAGGGACTTGTAAGCGTCAGGTGTGATATATTCGCGGAGCGGGCAGCAAATTACGTGGAGAGCGACAAGCGTATACATACGCAGACAAGCGTACGACAGTGTAACGATGATGTTTCCGCACGAACACACGTGAGGGTCGTTCGTCAAAGTTTCGAGTTACATTTGCGTGTTATCTTTCACTCGACGCTTGCGCAAAAATAAGCTCATCCGTTGTCGTCGCGGTGCTCACTCGCCTCGCACTTAGCTCGTTTCTCACCGGGAACACGCGATGTGTCTATTGGAGCATGCTTTATCTCGAGCATCGACACCGCATGTTCATTTCATCGGAGCTTGGCAATCGTGTATTGCGAAGTAGTTGCGAATAATGTTCGCGCGCCGGCAAACTCTACGCCGGCGAACTTCACTCGCTCGATCTCCGTCCCGCGGGGGAGAAAATTCCTGTTGGATTATATACGTTATGCACTTCGTTGCGCATAACAATCCCATCGCGTTGCATCCGCAGAATTCAAATGCGACCAGTGATCGTTGTCGCGAAGAAATCGCATCGTGGGAGGTCCATAGTTGTAAACAGCAGAACGAGCGTGCGTGCTTTCGTGCGGCTTTTACAACACTCCCGATTATGTCTCGGAGAGAAAGATATACACCGCCACTTTTTCAGCCGCAGCACCAGCGCGCTATCGACTTCATCCCGCGCTTCTGGTGCATCGATATCGAAGTTAAAGGGAAATTCGAAATATTAAGTGGCTTATAATAAGAAAGGTTTATTTTTACACGCCCTTCTGAAACGGCTCGCATATATTTTCCCCAATGAAGTTGCAGCTCTCATTGGTTGCCAGATCGTCACAATTGAGAGACATTACTGCCCCGTTTGCGCAGTAATCAATTTTTAGTCAAAGTGACAAAATACATAAGAGACATTTACGACTACTATGAGAGAGAGAGAGAGAGAGAGAGAGAGAGAGAGAGAGAG
>NW_022639463.1:2355135-2356907 GCF_010583005.1 Odontomachus brunneus
AGGGAGAGGGAGAGGGAGAGGGAGAGGGAGAGGGAGAGAGAGAGAGAGAGAGAGAGAGAGAGAGAGAGAGAGAGAGAGAGAGGCGCGTCATAACTGTAACGGAAGATTCAAGGAAAATGCAGATATCTTTCCTGCATTCTTATCGATCAGATAAGAATGTAACGAGTGTAAAGGATTTTACAACACTTACATCGTGTGTTATTACTTCGGTCTCTATTATAGCCGATATTTTACCGTGCAAACTCGTCAACCATAGACTTGCGAAGGTAAATCGCACGTTTTTATGAGCCACGGCGAAGTCAAGAATAAAGGATTGAGGGCCAGTTTTACAATTTTTGATTAACTAAAAACTAACTGGTTATTCAATTAAAATTAACCAATCGCATTTGTCGTTAAGCAGGCTTGATCAGAATCAACCAATCACTGTGCACGTTTAACTAGTTGGTTAAGTTACCGGAGATACTTGTTGGTATAGTCTACGTGCTAAGTCAAAGGTATTCTCTGTAATATTCTGACAGGCGGAATGTAGGAAAAACGAGAGCGAGAGTGAATGAGAGTAAGAGAGTAAGAGAGGACGCATTGATCGTGTAGTCGCTTCTCCTCCTTCCTTGTCCTCCAATTGATAATTAGACAAGGAAAGCATCGTACTCTCTATTTCCCTCTCTTCCTAATACCTCTTCCGCCTTCATCCTTCCTACAGCAACGCACAATCTATCCTACACGTCTACGGTTCAAACCGTCTCTCCAACGAGGATGCCGACGAGATGTTCACTGTTTATCGATAAGCACCGTCGATATCTTCGATCGAGCGCTTCTCTCTCGCATCTCTCGCCCGATCTTCATTGTATATTGGATTTTAAAGTTATGCGACCTACAGAGGCGGTTGCACACCGTAAAACCCGGCTCGTAATTCTTCGGGAATACGTTTCGGACAGGCGGAAGGGAAGGATAAAGGGAAACACTGAGGATCGTCGCTTTATTAAGAAATCTTATTCCCGCGGATTTACGTCCTCCCGCTCTCAGGAAATGAGCGCAGGGCGATCCTCCTCGAGGACGGATGATACTCCGCGCATGATATGTATATGTATGTAGCATAATTTTCTTTCCCGCGCGAGCCCTGCTTTGAAATTGAAATCGGGCGCGATACGTCTTTCGCCGCCGTGGATTTCCTCGCTCGAGACACTTCCCATTGTCGCGGCGTAAGCGCGTGGCGTGTAATCGGTTTTTTTCCCTTTCTCCCTTTTTTCCTCATCCCCATTGTCGCGAATTATGCGTAGCCGGCTCTGTTCCGGAGCGACCTATATTTGCACAGTTGCGCCTCGCAATCCGTATTAAAATGGTGGCTTTAACTTGCGGCCTTTTACTTGCGCGACGATATAGCCGCGTCGCGAGACGTCGTTCGTGAGAAATATCCATACCGTACGTGCACTATTTTCACTTAATGAGCGAGCTCCGTGCCGCGCAATATTAATTCGTACATTAATCATGCCAATTGATATGCGTGAGCAACACGAAATCCGGGGCTTTTTATGCAAATTTCTCCCCAAGATCGGCCGACCGACGTGATGTCGAGTTCCCGAGTGCTTTAATTGGCGCGACTTTCACGCTTGATGTGATACATTAAGATTCTCCTCATTATGATGAATTTAGCGTCACCTAACATCTCCTTGATATTATGTAAACTTGAAAGGACGACTCGCCATCCCTTAATAAGATGGACAATCTCTCTCTCTCTCTCTCTCTCTCTCTCTCTCTCTCTCTCTCTCTCTCTC
>NW_022639463.1:2359976-2403226 GCF_010583005.1 Odontomachus brunneus
TCTCCCTCTCTCTCTCTCTCTCTCTCTCTCTCTCTCTCTCTCACACACCAGCCCTTAACTCAGTTGACTCCAACTACCGACGCAAATTATTCTCCGAGCCAATTCCTCGCACCATCTGTCTTTCCGAAAGCGCATAATTAACTTTTTGTAATTAAAACGAGTTAATTCACGCTACCGCTGTCTATCTGTATTTCTCTTTCTTTTTTTCTCTTTCCTTATAAACCACCGTGGACGTTTCTTCTACACTCTTCTCGATCTCACGAGACGCGAGAATCAGGACTGTTGTTAGAGTCACGTCGTATCGCGCTGTGGTCGATGGGTTCGCTTCGCGGAGTACGCCAAGACGACGAGATTCCCCACGACATTTCGAGTGAGACGTAATTAAGGACGCCGTCGAACGAAAATACAGACCGCAAGAGTTAATCGAGTTTACAAGCTATTAAATCAGAGGCGTATGCACATTTTAATTACGCGGGCTTTGTTGGACGAACGGAAAATCTGCAACAAACGAGATCATTTGCATCCGTGCAGGCTGATATCGCGGGGTGCGCTCTTAAATGCAATTAAAATTATTTATGACACATTAAATTATGTACGTGTATGCACGAGTGTTCAAATTAAATTTATTAACTTAATAATTAGATAACGCGTTCCTCGGGAGTTTGTTTATTCCTCTTTGCTGCCCAGTAAATATTAGTTAAATATCGCTGTTAGTTAGTGTGTTCTAGAGAGTTCACTCTTCTTCATATTTGCACGTTGATAAGTAAATTACGCGTCCTTCCATTTTAGATAGATTTTCATAATTATCCCAACGTGAGGCAATCGATGATGAAATTCTAAATTTTTTCTAAATTTTTTAAAATTATATTTATGAGACAAATATACTGTGCATTAAACTAATCATTAAACATAATTAATCATACAATAACATAATTTTTCTTACACTGGTGCAGTTCAAAAATGTACCAAAAAGCATACTCTGATTTTTATAGTTCATTATATTACATGATATTTTATATTATATTATATTACATGACACATAGATGAAATTTTTATTATTTTTTTCGTGTTTCTCTCATACTTATGTTTCGTCCATCTGTGTGGTAAATCTGAGTGCGATTTGAAGCACTCACGAGAGGCGCAACCTTTACAAATCAGCTAGCAAAGTTGCTACCAAATTCACGCATCTGTCTATTTTAAATCGTATATCCAGCGTTTGATAAAATCTTATAACCTCGTTCTAACGCCGGAATTTTCCGTTAATAGCCTTGGCATCGAGCAACACGCGCAAGTAGGTCACACTCGGGTCGCGGAAGAATTTCGTAATCGTGTCCGAGAGAGTGTCGAGAGAGCGCTCCTCATAGAAACCATTCCTTGTCCGTCTGTATACTTTGATACGTACTTCGTAGAAATTGTTTGGCGACACTTTCCAGTCGAAAAGTTCTCCGCCGGTGACCTTGGCACAACTGATAGGTGACAAAGAAGGAAACTGCGCGAAGGCGACTCTCCACAGAAGAGCGCACGTCGCATGCGTTCGTTCACTTCTTTTCTACTTTTTCATTTATTTTTATTGTTTTTTTTCTTTTTGCAACGTATATACACCGTCGGTCAAAATAGTTGGCTGCAACTCTCTGGTTTTTATTATTGAATGTCGCGTTCTTCTCTATCATCGACAAAGCGCGCCTGATATTTTTTGTTAACAAGCGAACGTGCTTTTATCGCTGGATTTGCCGTTGTCCTACATTGAAAGAAATTGAAAAATGTACAGCTACCTCTGTTTCTCTCCCCGAGCATTGCGAACATAGTTAAATCGATTCTATGATCTCATTTAATTTTTCGAGACGAACGATTCGGGTCAAAGTGCAAATTGCAAGTCACTCGGCTGTCGATATCTTATACATTTAATTTCTGAGCGGTAACGTGTCGCGGACAGATTACCGATGGAACGAAAATGTCGATGATAAATCAGATGAAAGAATCAACGTACATGTACATAACTGACATGTAACTGATACAACACGTATAATGAAGCAACGGAATCGCTTTAATAGTACTATAAATATCAACTTCAAGAGAAGTTGGTTCAAATGAATATCGCATCGTTTAAAAGAAATTATGCAATGCATTACTCAAATTTTTTTGTCACTTGTTAAGTATATTAAGTAAGGAAGATTGGTGCATTATCGCGCGCAATCATGTAACAATTTTCTTTCATTAATAGCTAAAAATCTACGTGGTTATTTGCAAAATGATAAAGGACTTCTTTGTTCAGTTTGATCTAATGTACACTGAGGGAAAAATTATCTTAAAATCAACAAATATTTTTTTGATGGATGCCATTAATATATTTACTTAAATCTAAACTCTCTTTATTTAAACAAAATATTGTTTACTTAAATCAGGTAAACAATATTTGATTTAAATAAAGAAAATTTAGATTTAAATAAATATGTTAAGGGCATCCATCAAAGAAATATTTGTTGATTTTAAGGTAATTTTTCCCTCAGTGTACAAGCACACAACAGCACACATTGCCATTACAGCTCATCGCTTGTGATCATTCATCAATCTCTTTTAATTATCTCAACTCTATTGTTATTATTATTATTATTATTTTATTGCAAATATCGCAAAGCGGTATAGGACTTTTATGTTCACCTCAATCCATGTTACCACAAAAATTGCGGAGTCTGACAACCTATATATATGTGTGTATATACGTGTGCATACGTTAAAATTGATCGATGGGTCCGCGCGACGCATCGCGATTTAAATGTACGAAATGCTTTTTCAGCCGTGTCAGTGTCGGTGGACGTCTGGACGCTCGTCGCTATTTCGATCGAACGCTACTTCGCCATTTGCCGGCCGCTGAAATCGAGACGATGGCAGACACGATTTCATGCTTACAAAATGATCGCCATCGTGTGGATTCTGAGTCTTACGTGGAACGTACCGATCCTCGTCGTGTCCCGATTGAAAAGCTTGCACGGAGGTAAGCGCACCCTGGTGCCACGCAAGTCGCTTCGCTCGCGTGAGCAAATGCAAAATAGAAAACTTTGTGATTGTGTTTGTGTCTTGTTATCTCTAAATTTCCCACGCGTTCCGTTGTTGCGACAGCTGTGGCACGCGTAAAATTCTATTTGTTCACCGACTTACTCCGGGATCGCCGAACAGTGGAAATAATTGCCAAATATCCAAAGGTCAAATGTACACCGGTAATAGTGCCGTGTGACATTCACGTTACGTGTTATTAGTTACAATCGGCCGTCGCGTCGAAGTCAAATTTTCTACATTGACAGTTTCATCTCAACTCGGTATCGTTAACATCCAACCTCACCGCTCTTCGGAAAGTCCATTTAGCGGCGTGGACAGCTTATGCATATACATAGTATCCGAGTACTAGCATATTGAACCCTCAGCAATATTGCACGTCTAGAGAAGAAGTCTGGTCCTTTGTGTCGCGAAGTTCTGTTATACGACAGCCGTTTCTTGTTGGTCAGGAGACGTTGGAAACATTTTCAATCTGACGCTATCGAAAGGTCATAGTTGCTCGAGAGCGAGATGGTGTGTCGTTCGTTAACCGTCCACTCGACATAGCACAATTTTCTCTTGTATTGCGCATATCGAGTGATTAAATTTGCACGATATTGCTTGAAATTAGTAACTGCCATTAATGCGAACAGGACCTTATATGGAATGTATCGTTTACAGAATGTTGCCTTGAGATCCTGAGCGATTAAATTGGACGAGTCATGTTCCCTTGGCACGATCAATAGTCTCTCTGGCGCCTAATCTAATCAATAGAACACGTAATGCAGTATACGATTACCGATCCACGATTACACGAACCGCTCTCAGATTTGTGCCGCGCAAAATTGTCGCCACACTGATTTCATACATGCTTATATTAACATATTCGTTATCACGATTTATTTGAAGAATTCTTCACACAGCCATCTCGTATTCTTTTTTTTTTGTGAAACAGACTCAGCTTGATAATCTGGATGCAGGAAGAAAAGTTTTGCTATCACACATGTGACGCTGGTCTCTCGTGAGAGATCATTGCGTCACACATACAGTGTGTCCCATAAGTTCGGCAACGGCAAGAAAACTCGGCGGGGAAGCATTTTAGAGAAAAATATTTCGAATAAAAGTTGTAAGGCTTAAAAAGTCGCATTTAATGACAGTAGCTATTTGACCTAAGATGACGTCGCCAAGATCAGGACAAGGTCAGACAGAATTTTGTGTTAACTTTTTAGTACTTCAAGAAAATGCAAGAAAATGCAGTACTAAAAAATTAATATAAAATTCTGAAAAAATTCTCAGAGCTCTATGATAACAAAATAAATAATTTTTATCTCTTGATATTTTTCGGTAAAGTTGATAGAATTCAAATAAAAAATTATTGAATAATTTTGTAGATATTTACGTAAATATCTTAGAAAATAGAGGTCGTATAAAAAATTTTTTCAAACGAAAGTTGTTTGCTTTTTCACGTAGAATAAAATGCCGTAATAAAAAAATATGTATTTCTATCTAAAAAAGCAAAGTTGTTCTGACCTTGGCGACGTCATCTTAGGTCAAATAACTACTGTCATTAAATGCGACTTTTTAAACCTTACAACTTTTATTCGAAACATTTTTCTCTAAAATGCTCCCCCGCCGAGTTTTCTTGCCATTGCCGAACTTATGGGACACACTGTATATGACGCCGGTAATGAACATGTCCAACATCGACTTTGAGCGTCGGTGCACGGAAAGAATTTTATAATTTTATTCATTTAAAAATTAATGCAAAATTTTGTAATCAAGGAACAGGTCGACATTTCGCAGTAATATATTATATTTTCATTTTATATGTGCTACTTATATTTTAAACATTGAAATGTGTTATTAAAAAATTTACTATATCCCTAGAGAAATGTATTATGTTTGTTGACAAAACAGACCTGTTTGCACCACTAAAATCGAGAGGAATTTACATGGAAAAAAAACTATAATCTCTCCGTGTATGCATGACAGTTAGTGCAAAGGATTTCCGAGATTCCCATTCATTAATGCAAAAGAAAGGCGATCTATGAGAAAAGGGAGCGAATAAATCTCTAATTAACGACCACGTCTAGGTTTTCCGTGGCGGATAAATGCGGAGTCGTATTGCCCCGTATTTTAGCCGTGTTGTCGTTTTCCGGTAGGTGTAAATATAGAGTGGAAGCGCGGGACGGAAATACGAGCCATCCGGCTATACGGTGACGGTTGTGCGTTTAAACCCGTTGGGTGAGGGGAAAAAGTGGCGGAAGAACAACTTCCTACGCTAATTGATGATTTCAGGAAGGCACAAGTGTCGCGAGGAATGGCCGAGCGTCGGCTCCGAGAGAGCGTTCAATCTTTTCCTGGACGGCACGCTGCTGTTGGTGCCCTTGCTATTTATGAGCCTGGCTTACTCGCTGATAGCGATCAAACTTTGGCGCGGTCTGAAGCGCGAGATACGACAGTCATCGACATGCACGAGGAGACGTAAGTAAAGTGTCGCTGCGACATATCGAGCGTAGATGTTGCAATGGCAATTTTCGAGTCGAGCCCTCCTACGTCAGTTTCGCGATAGAACGCCTCGGAAAAGCATCTCCCAAAGCTACCACTCACGTCGATCTCACTTAACTCCGTGGATTTTCAGCGAGATTTTTCCGATGAAAAGTTTGCAAGAAGTATATTAACGAAATTCTCTCCTCTCCCTCTCTCTCTCTCTCTCTCTCTCTCTCTCTCTCTCTCTCTATCTATCTATCTATCTATCTATCTATCTCTGCGTGATGCAGTAATATACAAGCTACTGCACCGACTAATTACAAGAAAAAGAGAGATGTATCTCAAATCGTCTTCTTTCATCTCAATAATTGCTAACGCAAAGTTCTATAAAAGTTTTTTCTCAGGCAATCTGCATTGAAGTAAAAAATGTCGCAAACGTTATGAATTACAGTCGAAAGAACGAGGTCCGCAACGACTATGCGGGGCTCAACTTACAGCAACAACAGCGATCGAGGCGCAAGCTCAACGATGGTGTTCAGTGCTTGCGGCTCAACTTCCAGACTGCGGCGAGGCTTCTCGTCCTCTGCGGGACACTTTCAAAGTGCATCACCAGGCGTACCGTCCAAGGTGAGAAAAATGTCGAACAAAATCTCGTCTTAGGACGCAAGCCTAGCTTATCTTGTCTTGTGTGAGGTATCGTTACAAAAAGATCAAATACGTCTACGTTCAATACGCGCGTTATAAGCGCGCACGCGCGATATCGTGCGACAGAATATTTAATTAAAATATTTCCACTTCCAATTAATACGTTAAAATGTATGATTGAAATTGCCGTCTGACAACCGTCATTATATACATTCATACCGTTTAATAACGTTCCATTATTAATTGCGAAATCGAGCTAAATTATTCATTCGTCGATATAAGCTCGCGAACCACTCTCGCGACCAGGGAGTGACTGCTTTCGTCGCTAATTTCCTTCGGCTAATTGAGATTTCAAGTTCCAATAGAACGGCCGGGCGTTAGATAAATTTGAGGTATCAGGCCGGCGGATTAAACCGTCTACTGTCTTGAGAACATTCAGGGAGCACGTGCAACGGTTAACCGAGGCATCGCGCTTCTCACCCCGAAAAAGGTGCGGTTACAACGGACGGTGGTCTCCAGGGTGCTTGCCGGCAAGTGTCACGGTACAGATTTGCCCCAGCGATCCAGGATTCAGATACGGGCGAACGGAAGCGAATGCTTAGTGCGGGATGGGAAGGACACCGCTAACGAGGATCAACAGGATTCGATCTGCCCGCTCAGCAGACAACACATAATACGCAGTAATTACATGGGAAAGAGCATCGAGGCGAAGAAGAAGGTATGCGCGCGCCTGCCAAATTAATCGGGTTATCCCGTGGCCCCCAGCTGGGCAAGCAACGATTTACGCTTCGTAAATTTAATGGGGAAATTATCCGGCTTTTGCGGCCTTGCATGGCGCAAAGTGTGCGCACAGCATGCTTGCTCGTGATATAGCGCGAGCTCCCTTTTCTAGGAAATCATGGAATCTGGAGCGAGTGTAGAAAAAACGTGTTGTTGCGGTGCGCACGCTAGGCCGCGATACTTATCAGATACCGTGCATACGGCTGTATTAACTCTATTATCCACTTTCGCAGCGGCTCGATTTCAAAGAATCTTACACTCATATTTCATAAGCACAAGGGGGGAGGGGGTGGCGAGCGTACAAAGCGCGACATTTTCTCCGTTATATCGCACATTGGCACATTGGACGATCTGATTTCGTAGGTCGCGTGCACAGAATAGCGAACCAGCTGCAGTCGAAGCAAATGACGTTTGTATTATTGGAACGTACGCCGCAACGAGTTCGCTCTCTATTAACTCTGTTCGGGAACTCTGTCGGAATTAATGGTATCGATTTTCAAATAATATGATACCACCCAGATCAGTTATCAAGTTCCAGGGGTAATCGGGTGCTATTCCCTCAAGTGTGATTAAGTTACCTGAATCAAAGTCAAAAGATTAGATACCATTAAGTTACTCAAATAGCTGAGTTACTTTGGCACTACCCTAAATCAGGTACCATTAAGTTAATCGGGCATTATGCAGATCAAGTATCATTAAGTTACCAAGATAATCGGATACTGCTCATTCAAATACGATTAAGTTACTCAGATAGTCGAGCACTATACAGATCACATATCATTAAGTTACTCAGACAATCAGATAATCCCTGGATCGGTATAATTAGATTATTTGAATGCCTGAGCACCTGAATACTATCTAAATTGGATACAATTAGGTTACTTAGATAATCCGATGCTAACCAGATCAGATGTCATTAAGTTACCTGAACATTCGAATGCTACTCGACTGTCATTTATTAGATGAGCAAAGAAGTTCTGAGCTTTTTTTGCAAAATTCAATCTTTATTCAAAAACAAACAAAAAAATATTATTCAGCAAAATATTCCCCGTTTGCATCAATGACCTTTTGCCATCTTTCGGGTAGCTTGCGAATTCCTTGACGATAGAAGCTCACCGGCTTCGAAGCGATAAAGTCATCAATGCATTTTCGTATCTCTTCAAACCTCACGAAATATATATCAGCCAAGTGATGCTACAGCGACCGGAATAGGTAGTAATCGGAAGGCGCCATGTCTGGGCTACACGCCGCGTCTGGGAGAAGTTCCCAGCATAACGCAAAGATATGGTCCTGAGTCGCTTTCGCAACATGTGGTCGGGCATTGTCATGAAGCAGAATCACTTTACGACTTCGTTGGCCAGTAAATGGCCTCTTTTCTTCTAATGCATCGCTCAAGTTGGTCAATTGTTGTTCAGTACAAGTCATTTCAGTGGCTACAGCAGCATTTTTCTTCAGATAAAACGCGAAGTGGATGGAAAATCAAATATGCTCTTTTGTTATTGCCATCGTGAATACTACTGATTTTTGAGGTGCAACAAACGCCAAACCGCATAGCATTTTAAAAGGCAAAATGTCAACGCTTTAAAATAACGTATCATTAAATCACGTATAGTGTTACATGATTGTGTACCACAATGCACAAATTTTCTTTAATTAATATCTAAAAATCTATGTGGTCATTTATATAAGTATACAACGGCAGAAGGTGCCACTCATCTACTATATTGCGCGTGATCATTCATCAATCTTTTTTAATTAATATCTCGACTATTATTGCGAATATCGCGAAACGGTATAGGACTTTTATTTACCTCAATCAGAGATTGTGAAGGTGATCTGGGACACCCTGTATACGTTGGTTGTTCCTCCGAAATATTCGAATAATTGACCCTTCTCTTCTCTCCTCTGATCCCGTCTCGAGTACTTGAAGCTTACTTATTGGAGAAACATAATATTAACGTACCGTACGTCGATAGATACGCTTTAAAACCGCAAAAAGGCGGGAAGGTATATAAAATTTAAATTGTTGTTTCGTTTGTATGAATCCTAAAGCTTAGAACTTTTTTGCTCATCTAATAGCTCTTAATTGTGTAGCGAGATATTTGGTTGTTTCCAATAGCACCTGAATACCCGCGAAGTTCCTTTGCCAAATTGAGTATCGGGTAGAGATATCCGGATATCTGAACATAAACTACTGCTCCGGCTTATACTCGCAGTATTGGACAGCGTCCGTGCTCGTCGCATCTCGAACGCGCTCGCCCGTGATGTTGCAGGTGATCCGTATGCTCTTCGTGATAGTCTTGGAATTCTTCGTGTGCTGGGCGCCGTTGCACATAATCAATACGTGGTACATCTTCGCGCCTGATCTGGTGTACACCGTCGTCGGCAGCACCGGCATCAGCCTGGTGCAGCTGTTGGCCTACGTTTCCAGTTGTTGCAATCCCATCACGTATTGCTTCATGAACCGAAAATTTCGTCAGGCGTTCCTCGAGCTCTTCAGCTGCCACCGCTGTTGGAGGTAATTCAGCGGACGATGAACGTCGCTCATACAATTACCGTCGCACCTTTCTTTCTGTCTTACCGTCAAAGGATTAAAACAGTCGAAGGCTCTCTTTTTTGCTAGTTATGCCGGTTGGCCGACGCGACGGGATTTAATTTCGCGGAAGGTCCGAGGGAAAACTCTCGAGTCGCCGCGGTTACCGGTTTTAGAAATGGTCCAACGTGTAACAGCCGTTCTCATTGAGCAAAGTTGCTAACACGCTCGTTAACGCTCGTTAGACGGCGAAAGTAGCAAGGTTCATTCTATAAAATGTCTACGGATATAAGACGGGAGGTTGAGGACGGAAAATTAATAAACACACAGATATTTGCGTGAGCCTCACTGCACCATTAATAAACAGCGCGAACTTCTCAAGGTACTTTAAGCGAAAACAACTCGTTTTAATCTGTGTAATTTAATCTCACTCTCTCGACATTCACGAGAGAGATCGATAGACGAGTTAACGACTTGAGAATAATATATAGTCGCGTAAATATGAGTGCATTTTATTTCAGGGTGGGTTGCAGGCACGGAGACATCGCGATGGCGACCACCGGAAACGCCGTGCAGGCTAGCAATAATAGCGGATTGAGCGGAAATGACTCGACTGTGTATCTAGGCAGGGCATCCATTGCCGCCAGATCAGGTAACAACAAATCATTGTTAAGCCTATCTGCTGCTATCATCATCTCGGATCTGTCATAGAAACGTCCTAGATAGCACAAAACGTCCTGAGATCGTCTTGAATGTGGTCAAGACGCCCTAGAACACTCCTCAGGGCATCTCGGACACATCCTGAATGATTATAGAACATCTTGTCTTATCTGAGATTAAAAATTCATCTTGTCTTATCTGAGATTAAAAATTCCTTCGTCCTTCGTTACCGTAATACCGTGAGATATTATCATGACTGAGATTACATCAAATTACTGTATTATGCAGTATCATAACTTTCGCTGTCATAAGTCTCCGTCGTTTAGTCGCGCTGTTTCACAAGACTTAGCATTCTTGACGCGTCTCAAAATTGATGTTAACCGAATATCGCGAGCGCATTCCGCTCATTGAGAGAAGTATGCAAAGGAAGTATGCAAACATTTCGACCGGCATCATCGCGCTTTAATCCAATTAAAGCTTTAATCCATACAACAACAACTTATTAAAGCACCGACGTGATCAATAATGACGCGCCGTCGGCACAATGCCGGCAGCACAGTTCTTGCACGTTATGTAACTTTCATGATGTTAGTTGGTCTAAGTATATACAGGGTGTTCCGTATCACCTTCACAATCTCTCGTGAGGACGTAGAGCAGATTGAGTTGGACACAAAAGTCCCATATCATTTTGCGAAATTCGCAATAATAGTAGAGATATTAATTAAAGAAGATTGGCGAATGATCACGCGCGATATGGTAGATGAGCTGCAGTGGCATACTCTGCCGTTGTATACTTATACATTAAGTCAAACTGAACAAAAAACTCTTCTACCATTTTGCAAATAACCACATAGATTTTTAGATATTAATTAAAGAAAATTGTTACATGATTGTGTATCACAATGCACAAATTTTCTTTAATTAATATCTAAAAATCCATGTGGTCATTTGTATAAGTATACAACAGCAGAAGGTGCCACTCATCTACTATATTGCGCGTAATCATTCATCAATCTTTTTTAATTAATATCTCGACTATTATTGCGAATATCGCGAAACGGTATAGGACTTTTATTTACCTCAATCAGAGATTGTGAAAGTGATCTGGGACACCCTGTATACGTTAGTTGTTCCTCCGAAATATTCGAATAATTGGCCCTTCTCTTCTCTGATCCCGTCTCGAGTACTTGAAGCTTACTTATTGGAGAAATAATATTAACGTACCGCACGTCGATAGATACGTATCGATCTATCATAAACAACTTTGGAGAACTCGCCTTATCATAGATTTATATGGACAGACTGCGCGATCCCACAGAAGCACTGGAGTCAGCATTAGTAAAGGAAGACAATAGAGAGCAAGATGATTTCTTTGTCTAATTGTCTAATTGGTGAAGAGAGTAAAAGAGAAGAAGGGATCACGTGGTCAATGAGTCCTCTCTCTATTTCTACTTCGATAAGTCTACACATTGACTAATAATTTATAAAAAAATTCGACAATAATCTGACAATTTTGAAACGTCGGAACGACTCGGGTATCATCGCGCGCAATTGTCAGCGTGACAGTTTGACACTCAGGTGGATTCTATTACGTGATGCAACAAACATTAAATCTCACGAGGGTCGTAACATGGACTCATAGTATACATGGACTCCAAGCGCCCTTCGTTCTGTCATCTAAAGTGAAGCCAACATTTAGACAGAGAACGAGAATAGAGGGTCTATAGCTTTCTCTCTATTTTGTCACTTTTTTGTTGCGCGTGCATCCATTTCTCATTTCCATAATATTGTAGAGCGCAATCCCGACTGTACTGGCAAAGGTCTTATTTAAATTTTATTGCACACTTTGTCTGTGCAGAAAGAGACAGAGAACAGAGGGCCTGATGTACATGTTGGCTTCACTTTTCTGACTGTATGCGGAGTCTATGTACATGTCTATGTGCCGTGAGCATGGCTTGCAGTGACGTTTCTCCTCCGCACTTCTCATTTTGCGTTTTCACTGACGTGTATATAATTAAAGTCATGCGCTTTCTCGTAATCTTATTTAATCTTATTTAAAGTATGCATCTCGCAACTTTTATCTCTCTTCTCTCCGGTTGGAATGTCGTTGTTTCAGAGGTGATACGACTGCTGGAAGAGGAAGATCGCGTCTAAGTCGTGTGGATTATATGCCGTGGCGTAACCCGATGTGTCTCGGCTGCACCACCGCGAGGAGATTTCGTCCCTGATGGCCGCTCGTCCAAGAAATAGTAAGAAACTCGCGTGTGTGTCCGCGCGTCTCATTGCTCATTGAGATCTTCCTGCGTGCACAATCTCAAAACTTCCCTTTTACGATTGACTGAAACGTCGATGCGATTCCCGTACGCGCACGTTCTTGGCCTAATCGGAAATTTTTCAGATCTCACTTTTGTAGTTTTAGTTGGTTCGCCAGAGTTGAAAATGGATCCGTGAGTGAGAAGAGCGCGCTGTATCTCTTCGCGTCGGGTATTATTTTTATATCACACCCATCGAATCGATCGTTCAGACAGTTCGAAAGGAAATAAGTAAGGGAAATAATCTCATTGGTGTTTTTGTACAAATTAGTCGGACAACGAGTTTTACATTGTAATCTCAAATGTGTAATATTTATGTGTATAAAATGTGTAAATCAAGGTTGCCAGGTGTGCTGTGTCCTCGCGTACTGGTGACCTACAAGATTGATATTTGTCAGTAGACCATTGAAAATATAATCGATCCTTAAGGAAGATGGAATACTCCAAAATGGTAGGCGCAAGTATTTTAAAAATTATATTTCTGCATCCCAATCCTCTGAATACTGATAACATAAAGACGCTGTATATACGTTCTCCGTAAATATTTACGATGACACAAAAGAATGGCATTCTTAACAAATTGTATCTATAATCGATATTTGTCAGTAGATTATTGCGAATGTAATCGGGAAGATGAAATATCCCAAAATGGTGGACGCAAGTATTTGGAAAATTGTATTTTTGCATTTCAAACCTCTGAATACCGATAATGTAGATGGCGTACATTCGTTCTCCGTAAATATTTACAATAACACAAAAGAATGACATTCCCATCGTTAATTGGCCTAATTTTGCGAGATTATATTTCATACGCCTGCATAAAGATGACAAAACGCTCCGGACACTTTCGCGGGCAAACTTAACGCGACGCTATAAAGTACATTTACGTGGTAAACAGCTTTATGCAGAAAACATACACAGTCATGCTATTTGAGGCAACTACGCCCGCTCATTTATATCACTTTATGTTAATTCTTTACACGATTTCGTATTTAATATTCTCGCGTGCTTATTTATTAAATATTTTTTGTCCTCGCGATATTCGCGATTTCTCAGTTTAACAGCGCGAGACTTCTCAATTTAATTTCCACATTTCGTTGCGAAATTCGCGAGAGAATACCGCGTCCTAAAAGCACACGCTCGATGTGCCGGTTAAAACTCTCAAGTTTATTGTTATTTCCCATGCATATTTCATCCTTGACACGGATTCGTATACAAATGCCACGTAATACTGTTGACATATCTTTCATCATACATACCTTTGATGTACCTGTTGCATACGATTCATGGACCTGTCAGAGAATAAGCCTGAAATGATAGCGTGAGGCATACGCAAACTACGACATCCGTTTTAGACGTATTAAAGGAAGGTATGACTTTTAGGCGATTTGGGAACCGCTAGGTGAACGCAAATTTCCTATTTTTTCCCGTAGAATTAAAAAATCGACCTTAAAATTACTCCAAGTAAAGGGAAAAATAGTTATAGACACTTAAACATTGATTTTCCCTGAAAATCGTGCATTTTCCAACACTGCCATCTTAAATACTTTTGACCTTTTTAGAGATGTTAAATCTCACGTTACATAAGAAGCTTATTTTCTCATAACTTGGTAATGATATGAGAATATACTCTAAGCAGCAGAGAAAAAGCAGCAGTCAATCGTCCGAAATAGGCAACTAATTCCGAGCTCTGCTTTAAGCGGAGCGATTTGAGCGGCGAAAGTTACTATATGCTCGAGAAGAGGCTTCTTATATACTTTCGTTTATTAATGCCCTATCCTGTATAATCTTGAAAAAGCTGGACTACAAAATCACTTTTGTACTATTTTGATATTGTAATATTGTAATATTTTTTTAATTGACTGCTGCTTTTTTTCTTAGAGTATATTCTCATATTGTTATCAAGTTTTGAGAAAATAAGTCTCCTATGTAACGTGAGATTTAGCATCTCTAAAAAGGTCAAAGGTATTTTAGATGGCAGTGTTGGAAAATGTATGATTTTTAGGGAAAATCAACGTTTAAATGTCTATAACTATTTTTCTCTTTACTTGGCGTAATTTTAAGGTGGATTTTCTAATTCTACAGGAAAAAGTACTAAGGGAAAAATAGAAAATTTGCGTTCACCTAGCGGTCCCCAAATCGCCTAAAAATCATACCCTCCTTTGCTTTACGGGTTTTCTTTCACGCACACGCAATATCTCACTGTTATTGTTCGCGGAAAAGTCTCGTAATAACGCAAATAATTTTCTGTGTTCATTGCGCAATGAGAAACACATTTTTCGACAATACGTTTGCTGAATAACTTGTTCGTCTTTCCCGGTCAGGTATTTTTTATCACCTACGCAGTTCTGTACCGTATTTACTTTCAATTTTCCATGTTTTTTTCTTATTAAAAGTATCTCTAGGCAAACGCCTGTATATAGATACGCACTTTTACATACGGAAGTACCGACTGTTACTTTTGTGAAGAAAAAAGAAAAGTATAAGACACTGTGCCATTTATATTAAGACGCGGACGTTGCTATTCAGCAGCATCGTTTTAAATTAATTACTCGCGCAAAGATTGAACTTGCGCGTCGCAACAAAAAGAAATGAAAGAAACAATAAGCACAAAGGCGTTCTACATCTCCTGAAATATTCAAGAAACATCCGGAGGCTCACCGCTGCGAAAAACGTAAAATAAAGTAGAATAAGATTCGCTCGGCTTTATAGATGGACGCTACGCTGAGATGTTTAATAAACTTTTTTCAACATGAGATCCTGCCGTATAGATTATTTTTCCATCAAACGTGCGTTTTTCTCTATCCCCCCTCCCCCCTCTCTCTCACTATCTTTCTTTCTCTGTCCTAATATCGTTATTGGACCTTTTAGTTGTTCGACTTCTCCTCGGGAAAAGACATTCGAAGTATATTCTACTTTATTGTCTGTGCGCAAGTCAATTTCTAAATATAGAAAGAATTCTCGCGCGTTTAAATAAATTTTAAATTACAAAATGTCTCTCTCATAAATCTCTGCTTTACGCTAATAAAGTGGAATAGATAATGAATACGGAAATATTAAGACTTTTCAACATATCATAAAATTCGCGCAATGCAGCTATTTGTATTATTTGACGCGAAAAAGCGCTTCATTGCGTAACTTCATTTAATTGTTCGTCGGCTATACTGACATATTCGATATTGCCAAAGAGAAAATGCGTGTTTCCCTCGTAAAATCGATCACAACAGATTTCGTATCGCACGTATATCGAGATATTTCGCGGAATACTGAGATAAATAAAAGAAAACAAATTCAAAAAAAGATCGAACGCTCCCTGTCAGCTTTCTCTTTGAGTGATTTATGTATATTAAATCAAGCAATCAAGACGTTACACGAATACAAAATTTCAGTTCCTTTTCCTCA
Source organism: Odontomachus brunneus (assembly GCF_010583005.1). NCBI lineage: Eukaryota > Metazoa > Arthropoda > Insecta > Hymenoptera > Formicidae > Odontomachus > Odontomachus brunneus. The sequence continues at coordinate 2,375,829 of NW_022639463.1, forward strand.
CAGATAAGTAAAAAAGGTGCACTAAAATTCTCTAAATTATTGAAAAATTAATTAAAGTTATTTCTGACGAGAAGTTACAATACCGAAAAATATTCCTTAATTTTTCCTTGCGCCAATCTGGTCATTTCATAGCAATTTTTCTCCTTTTTTATTGAAATAAGTTTCTTTGAGAAGATCGGAGGGTAAAACTGGGTCATACCTAAACAAACACGAGGTCTTGTAAAGCTTAGGGAAGGGTATTGTCCCATGTTGGCCACTTGATCTCGTGTCTTATCAGCCCGTGAGGGATTTGCCCCGACATAATTATTAATCAGGGATAGCCAGTTCAGGGAATGAAAAAAAAACAAAAAACTCAACAAGAGCAACAAATAGCTTCAATATATCATGTCGCCTCTAGTGACGTAATATATTCCATCCTCGTAAAACATGAAACAGAGAAATATGGAAACATAGAAGCACGCAAGAACCTGATGGAAATCAAGTTATTGAATGAGTTAATTAAAATGATACGTGCGGAATGCACGGCTACAATCCCCTTTTGTACTCATCTGTAAGCTTTGAAGAATTCGGCTGCAAATGTCCGGTATGTAATACGCGGAGTCATGTAAAGATCCAAGTCCAAAGATATTGTGCATAGTACATGGTACTTTTGTGGCCGTGACAGGCGAGCAGTTCTGCCGCTTCGAAGACATTACCGTTTAATGAAAATACTCGTTACTTCATAGTGGATTTAGCTCACTGGCCGCACGATCTTTTTGTCATGTGAATACGCCGCTTTATTCTCACAGTATTATGAATCTTCGGTGTTCTCATAACCGAGATTCACGAGGCGCAAAATCGTAAGACCCTTTCTCTTTTCATCTTGCTTTCTTTTTTATCCATTACAAGAAATTTGTGAAAATTCTTTCTCTTTTTCTTCCTATTTGTCTGATAAATTTCAAGTTTCTGTCGTTGCGTTAGTACGGAGTATAATGAACTAGTTTAATCTGTTGTTTCATTATTTTTCTTTCTTTAAAAGTAATGTAATATAAAGTAAAGCTTCTCTCTTTCTTTTTCTCTCTCTCCCTTTCATACGCAATAGCATTTTATTGCAATGAAAATACATCCGTGCATCAGTAATTAGAATATTACTACTTTCGATTAAAGTCTGCGCCATTAATCCTTAATCTGTATTATAAACTCCCATATTTACGGATATTTACTACTAAATTACAGCATAATGTGATATATAATATCACATAATATATTATGAGTTTATTAATTAATTACATAATTATTCAGAATGGGCTCGCTCATTATACTAGAAGCATAATAAATTATCGTTTCTCATAAAACTCTGAAAAAATTTTACACGGTTGTCGATATAATATCAAATCGAAAGAGCCGCGGGGAACTGTATAGTTTCAAGAAGGAGTGATCCTCGTCCTATGACGAAGATGACAGGGCCGATAAAGAGCTCAAGTAGAGCTTAGGCTATAGAAAATACTTCGGTTATTACACGGGAATCACGAAAAGGTCGAAATGAAACTCACACACACAGCCTGAAAGCAACGAGATTTCCTTCCCGTGTTCGCCGATGCGATCCCACGCACCAGCGATAAAAAAAGCCCAAACAACAACTTGTCTAGCAACTGACTCAAGGACCAGAACAAGTTGATCCATGTGCGCTCAATTTTACATCCGGCCGCTTAAGAAGTTTTATGAGCAACGAATCTTATGACTCAACGTATTGGCGGACGTGTGCAAAACACGTCGCAATTGCACATCTGCGGTCTTAGCGGTAGCGAGGTGACCGAATCGCTTATTGTTAAGCTTGGGAAATTCTGTCCACATAACCACTGGGTAGAGGATTTATATGGGAAGGAACTAAAGCGAGACTTATACTCAGTTTATTCCAAACATTCGCAAACGACAAAAATGCAGTTGCATGCGCACACATCATCGTGTCTGCTTATTTAACTGATAGATGAAGGGAACTGTTACGGTTACTACAATCACATTCTCAATGGTTCTCAATGCACTGGATGCAATATTCGGAGAGCGGCTTTTGGAAGTTGGAAAATTATTTTGTAGATTTTGATAAAATTACTGAGAGGGAGAGAAGGAAAAAGAGAAAGAGAACAAAAAATATTCACCCAAAATATGTTCCAGCTGACAGTACTCGACAAAATATACACACGCTCGACCACGGAGACTGACAGTTCCAAGTAATATGACTGTTACAACCCTCCTATATGCACAGAAGAAAAATAACATTAATATTTTATTGTGTCAACAATATCTAACCAAGTATCCCCAGTGTCTGATATCTCTGTAGTCTCTTTTTCGTAATACAAATACAAAATATGCGTGAAGCGTCTCTCTCGTGGAACGAGACTTCCGCCCTTGTTTTTGGGACCTTCCAAATTGCGTATTATTACGACATTTGCATCCGTATTAAAAGCGAGGAATTACCACGAGCACAAGCCGCAACATACCGACGCATAACTCTCTCTCATTCATCGCATTCTGAGTTCTCTCACTCGTGCTTTAACATAACCTTGTATTATGTTAAACACATTTGTCTGGAATGTGTCTGAAATTTATGACTCGCGACGAGTTACACGCGAGCGAAATACACGCGCACAGCTATTGAACCACTCATTCGTCGCCCCGTTCATTCAGCGCGCAAGTATGCATTCGACATCTGCCAGAGACGCGAATTGCAAACCGTTGGCGAATCAGATAGATTTCAAATACATCTTACCCGGGCACGCTTCAAGTCCTGTTCCATTTCGCAAAATTACGTCACGTAGAAAAATATCGGCGCGCTCGTCTCTTCGCCATTATTTACGAGGCTCTCCTTGCGGCGCGCACCTAGCATCGAATAAAGTTGCTTCGATTTACGATACTGGCAGCGCGGCCACCATGTGCGCATTTCTCCTCCCAGCCCTGATTGCATTCCGCTCCTTCCACCCGTTTTTCACATCGCTCATTTGTCTAGGCGGATCGTACATTTGCCGAATTACCCGCGGCGTTTGTGCCCCCAACACAATCGACGACGAAAAAGGCCCATCACCCACATTAGTCCGATGGCGTTACCAGTAATGAAAGGGCGGACGGGAGAACGTCGATGTATTTTTTAGGTTGCGAACTAAGCCTCCTTTCGTGAGCAGGCCAATTCCCCGCAGCTGAGCTATTTCGTCGGAATATCGCCGGAACTTTAAAATAATAGCGGCAATTAGGGTAAGATTAGTGCGCGGAGGCAGCTTAAGATAAATTCAAAGTTTGCACGTTCGCAAGTTCCGGCATACGTTTCGCGGATTCTTCTTATCCTCCGGCAAAACTTTCGCTTCCCCCCTACAAATTCTCTATATCCACGCTCACACGCACGTGCACACACGCGCCTATATATTCGCATACACATACGCGGGATCCTACGACCCTCCAAAAAATTCGGCGCCCCACGACCTTGACATCGCAAACTTGGAGCCATTAATGTCCTTAATACGAACGGCCGTTTCTCACAATGATTAAGCGAGACAGAACCGTGGAGGATATCCCCTGGTTTAAGGCATACGGAATTCCTGCCGAAGTAAGGACGAAGGGGCGTCGGTCGTCCAATCCACCGCGCGTGTCTCGTCGCAAGCTGAAAATTTTACGCACCCCTCGTCGTCGCGACGTCGTATATCAGCTATTTCTTCCTTCTTTTTCACGCACCCGTGCGATGACTATCACAGAGAGAGTTGCTGCGCAGTACTTGTTGCATCCGAAATCGACCCATGCGACGTTCCCGAAAGGAAGATGACGCAGACAAGTGCTTTGCTTATTTGCACTTGGCATGCTGCGGGTTTGCACAAATAAAGCGCGTTCGCGAAATTGCCTTCACTGCACTGGGAGTGCTTTTCCTCTCGTTAGGAGGCTATGCGGGCGTGTCTAGATACGTACATGTGGATCTCGTTAATTATTATCTTCCGCAGAAAGCACCGAAACGACATCCGCGCAAAGACGATCAAATTATTCTTGGCAATATTCACAAACGTACACTCGTTGTTTGCATGAGGAGAAATTACATTTCGTGAATCGTACTACATGACATTGTACTAAACTCAACCGAGTTAATTGTTTGATGCAAATAGTTACTCGAGATCGAGTTTTCAGCTCAAAGTAGTTGAACGCAATGAATAACGTCACTTACTCGGCGAAATTCTGGAATATCTCTCATGGCGAACAATTGTACATCCGACATTCATATATTTAGAAGACGTTGTTCTCAAGAAAGTTCTCAATTTGATGTTGAAAATATATAGTTATAGTTTTCGTTTTAAGTGATATAAAATATCAATCATATATAATAATATTACATATTATTGATATTAATATCATTGATAACAAAAGCAAATAGTGTATTATTTTAATTAATATACCTTTTCAATGTCTTAATTGTTCCAAATTCGGCTATGTCTATGAAGAAAATACTATTTTTTCCATACATAATTTGTTAAAATTTCAGTTCGATATCTTGGATTTCAAATACCGATTTTTTTATGAGAACGAGCACTGCGCAACACTGTGCGACGGTGGAGAACTTTTTCGGTGAGAATCCGATGAAAGAATCTCGCTTTTGTATCGCTCTGTACACAGATGCATTCACGGTATTCACTCTAGGTGGTTTCTTTCTTCTGCAAGTGAAAATCCCAGAACAGTTCCCAGAATAGTCCCAGAATAGCTCGTGATTAAATGGCGCAGTAGTTTGGCTTTCCTTCTCTCTCTCTCTCTCTCTCTCTCTCTCTCTCTCTCTCTCTCTCTCTCTCTCTCTCTCTCTCTCTCTCTCTCTCTCTCTCTCTCTCTCTCTCTCTCTCTCTCTCTCTCTCTCTCTCTCTCTCTCTCTCTCTCTCTCTCTCTCTCTCTCTCTCTCTCTCTCTCTCTCTCTCTCTCTCTCTCTCTCTCTCTCTCTCTCTCTCTCTCTCTCTCTCTCTCTCTCTCTCTCTCTCTCTCTCTCTCTCTCTCTCTCTCTCTCTCTCTCTCTCTCTCTCTCTCTCTCTCTCTCTCTCTCTATATGTGTATGGCAGTTTGCTTTTACGAGAACTCCGTTTCTTTCCCTTTTCCTTTGCGCGGTGAAAAATCGAACGAAACTATTGTCAGAAATTGCCACGAATTTTTCAATTAGAGGAAATTTAGAGAGGATTTCTTGCGACTTTCGTCGCTTCGACGCAATGACTGCCCCGCCACCGAGACACAAGCGACTATTCCCCACGGGAAAGGTTCGGCCCCTTCAATGTAAACTTTAAGGAATATGTTAGTCGAATGTTCTAGGTACGAGGGTTGCAATCTCTTGTAAATGCTGCACGAAAATAAAGTAATACGATAAAAGTAACGGAGATAAATTCGTCAAGGATATCAGGCCCCTTAAGCACCTTAATAAAAAGGAAGGATATATTTCTTGACCTTCCAATTTTCCTTAAGGACCTCAATAAAAAGAAACATATTGTTTGATCTTTCAATTCTCCAAATCGACATTTCTGATCAAGAATTTTTAAAAACGAAAACTCGTAAATACGCAAATTAAACGAAAACATGTAATTTACGATTGTTTTTACGCACGAAAACAAGTAATTTGCAATGTTTTTGCTCACGAAAAATTCAAACGTGTTTGTCGCGTTTTCTCACTGACGTATCATGTATTCGTAACTCACGGATGGGAAAGAAAAATAAACGGAAGTATGTAAACAATTTCGTTGCTATGTGTGCTAAATATTTGTAGTAGAAATTACAACGCCGTCTCTGTATTATCACCGCGCTGTATTGCGAGACGCATTATTGTCACGTAAGTAATTGGAAGTAATAAAGTTAAGTAGGAGAGCTACCTTCACGTATGTGTTCGCCCCGCTAGTTTCGGCGCGGGTTAATCTGTAGGTTAAACAGCAGTCTCGTAAACAACCGCGAGCTACAATTGTCGCGTAACGGCGGATATTTTTCTATCTACGATCCTCTCTGTCCCTAGCGACGAAATTACGTATCTCGCTCTCTCTCGCCGATTGCAGCTCCCTCATCGTGAGGACAGCACCGCTCTAAATCCGTCAGCCATTTCACACATTACAACGTTACAAGCCTCGTACCGCTAACACTTAATGTCTCACCCAATATCGTTGGAGAAATACGACTAGTATCAAATCACAAGATCACGTGCCTCTGTGCGTGTGTGTGAGAGCATGCACGTGTGTGTATATGTGCGCGAAGCGTTGATACGACACATTTCCGCATCACACGCGACGATAATGTGGCGACAGTAATTCACGGGCTTGATCAAACCTAGAGAAATTGCGGTGGTTTTATTGTTATTTAAATTACTAAACAATAACAGAACGAAGGCCCCTTTGTTCGCCGGCGCTCGGGAAATTAAGCAGGCCCATCGGTTATCGCTTTCTTACGTTGTCGCCCTCACAATCGACAATGGGGTGTCTTAATCCCATAACAAATTAGCGCCGAGGATCGGCCGTAAGAACCGGGGATCGCAGCCGCCGTAATAGCGTCGGGCGGCACAAGTCGGCAAATCGGCTCGGAATACAAAGCGCGTTTCAGATCGCTGAAACTTACTTTCGGTTCAATGTAACGTAATGAAGTCGTGACAAGCGCGGCCCTCGGAATGCGAATAATTTGAAGGTTTCTTTCTTCGCCCTTTCCCCTCCTCCCTCGTCTCACAGCCGAGTCGAATGAATTAGAGAGCGAATGGAGCGTGTGGGTACTTTTCACAATTTTAAGATATTACATTTACGCCGTAAGGGCCGTGAAGGGGCATTAACGGCAACGACGTGATAAAATTTTACGCTACGCCACGGTGGAGTACGTGTCGGCAGCAGCGTAAAATTCGACCCGTCGCTAGTGGCAAATGTTACCCTATAAAGTGGAGATATGCAACAGATGCCGTTATAATCCCGTGCTACGTGAAATTACGATTTCCCATTGACAAGCCACTTTAGCGGGGCTATTCCTTTCGATAAGAAGCGATCTCTTTCGAACTCAGACGTGATTAGAGCCCGCCGCGGGCGCCGCCGGAGAATTGCAGCGCGGAAATGAGAGAATTTCCTCGTCAACAATCTTAAGGCTCATGTCAATAATTATAGTTCGTTTTAAGTAAGACAATCAGATTTGAATTCAGAGTTAGATGGCAATTTTTTTCTCTTGCACTATCTTTCTTGCTAGCATCTGTCATTTTTTATTACTTTGACAGAAATCCGACCGTGATCCCAGCTGAATTATACAGATGTAAACGACTGAATTCAACAGAGAAAGCTGCACTTTGTAACTGTTACAAAATTCTATGTACAAACAGCTGTGCAAAGCAGTTTACTCTGCTGAACGCAGCCTATATGTCACATATATCACAATTCAAAACAATTTCAAACTCCAATTAAAATTTTGTAGATCTCGTATGAGCTAAGTTTCAGGTGACAGCTATTAATACGGGCCTAAGCAAGAGATTTGTTCAGACAATAACCTATTTTATCTCGAAACTTTTCACTGATCCCTCAAATATGGGATTTATTAGATTAATGAGGAACCAACATTTCGACTCGACTTAACACGTTAAATGATTCAGCGAGGTGTGTTCAAAGTGTTGTTTAATAGTTTATTAGAAAAAGAAAGAAAGGAGAAAAATAAACTCTCGCTTATTTCGACAGTCACAAGTTTGATGTATGAATACGCGGAGATTACACGCTTAGTTTTTGGGACAAATTGAATTTTTCTTATGGATCATGGGACGTGTCGTAATGCGAGTTTAATGTTAGCTCAATAGGAACTGGAAGTGGTCGTTGTTACCTCGCGATTTAATAAAGAAGAGAGAGAAGAGGGGAAAAGGGGGAAAAGAACCATGTGGATACGCTATGTGGCGCATTGGCGGAATTTCGCGGAGTTTTGCCGCCGACACCCAAACACGGCCGGATTCCACGAAAGTCACTCTAAAAATGCTGATAACAGAAGAAAATGCCAGAATGTTAATAAGTTTCGTCGACGGACAGAAGACAAAAATTCCGGATTTTACTGCCGCCCTCCCGACAGTACCACCAACAAACGGCCAAAATTTTATTCGTTTCCAGCCGCGGTGAAATTCATGCCCAGTAGAGAAATCGCGGGCATCCCGCGGAATAACCCGATTTAATCTGAAACGCGTCGTATACGCACAAGAGAGGTAGGTTCCGTTCGGAGAAAATGTACAGCAGCGCGCATGAGATTATAATGCCTGACAAGAAGCTGAGAAAGTAAGCGAGAAACCATACCCAGTTACCTGTTCACGTATGTATTGCGTTTACCGCGCGCGCGAGATACGCACATTGCAAAATGCATGCAGGCGAGGTGTACGTACAAACGCGGGGGCGTGTTCGATTCACTATCGTCACGTACAAGCGTGTTTTCCGACGTAATTTTCCACGGAACAGCAAAGGAACTGTTCCCCGACGCCGAGGTGTAATGCGCGACGGCATAATCCTCACATCATTTTCGCGTAACGTGTCGCGTCGCGAATATTAATTTAGCCGCGCGATTATTTGCATAATTTCTTAGTAGGTATATAATAAACAAATTTTATATTTATATGTACAGAGTGAACAACCTTCCAAGTTCTCATGGAGGTATAGTGCACGGAAAAAAAGATTTGCTAATATATGGACAACTAAAAATAATTAACTGCAAGAGCAAATTTTCTTGCCCTTACAGCAAAGTTATTTAGTTGTGATAGCTAGAAGATTTACTAATATATATATTAGCAAATCTTTTAGTTATCACAACTAAATAACTTTGCTATAAAAGCAAGAAAATTTGCTCCTGCAATTAATATTTTTAGTTGTCTATAAATTAGCAAATTTTTTTTTCCATGTACGGATTGAGGTGAACATATACATATATATATATATATATATACATTATTAATTAGATAATATTAATATATTATCACAAGTGATTATCTACTAATTTCCTTTGATTAATTAAAAATTAATTAAAAATTTACAACGTTATCAGGAAAATAATAGAGGACCTTTTTGTTCAGCTTTACCTTATGTACAAGCATACGACCTTATGTACAAGCTACAGCTCATCTACCATATTTCACATGATCATTCACAAATTTTCTTTAATTAATATCTCGATAATTATTGCAAATATCACAAAATGGTACAGGACTTTTATGTTTACTCTATTATATCTTCACGAGAGCTTCAAAGGTTGTTCTGGGACACTCTGTATATGTATGTGTGTATATATTCGAAATATATCAAAATAAGGATTTATAATAATCATGTAACTATATATATAGTTATTTTTTTTTTTACCCTGCTAAACCCAACTAGGTTATCAGCGAGGAAAATAAGGTACATAATATTTTACATTGAGGCAGGAAGGAAAAAAAATATATATATAAGAAAAAAAAAAATTCCTCTTTTTTCTTTTTTTCCTTCCCTTCCTTCTCTTCTCCTTCTCTTCCCTTAAGGTATACGCATACATACATCTTTACTTATAGCATACATATATATATATATATATACATAAATACACCTATATATACAAAACCAGAAGTTAGATACAACTGTCTAACGGTTTAACGAACTTATGAATCATTTTGAGAGGCACAATCGAAGGACCAGATAAGAAAACATAGTTATTTTAATGCGGATACACACACACACACACACACATATATATATAATGCGCTAATATAATATAAAAATAACATGCTCGGCGTAGCGTTCACGGAAGAACGACGCGAGTGATTTGTCTAAAAAAAGAGATTACCGCACGGTTACGTGTCGCGGTTTATGTGTCGCAGCGGCAAATGCGAGCCAATAATACATTTAGCACATTGCAGTTGCGATCAGTACACAGCGCTCCGATTTATCCATGCAGCAAGTAATTCTCGCAGCGAGTACTTTATATCACATGATAATCTTTTGCAGGATTTCTGGATTAAATACAACACTGCGCGCGCGCATGTATGTATGTGTGTGCCATGTGCATGTGTGTGCATTGCTGATAAAAATTTTAAAATCCGTCACAAATTTTGCATGCGAGCGAGATTCGAAATCGCCAGGAGCTTGAGCCCACGCACGCAGGATAAATAATAAATATAATGAAAGCGCGATTTATAAGGAGAAAAAATGTTTGGTCGGTGCTGCGGTCTTCGATTTTGCTGGGTACTCCGAGACGTCCGAGACAACAAAACAATAGCCGCAATAAAGAATTGCGTTTCTCGTGTTGTTACTTAAAAATATATAACAAAATTAACATTTCTTTGGCTAATAAAAAGCCAATAAGAAGCTCAAGGCTTAAATATAAGAGGCTCGAGATTTAAGGAGCAAATATTAATGTTGAGAGAATAATAATGTTTATCAACCATATGTCAGGTAAATTTTTCAGTCTTTATAATGAACGCGCTGAATCAAAGTTCTCACGTCAAATAATAGGTAATGATAATAATGTCTGATCGACAACTATATAATAAGGTCCAGTAGTATTAATTAATTACACACGACAGCAAGACGAGGTAAGAAAATCGTAACGGCACGCCCGAGTTGCATAATGGCAATAATTAAATAATAACCGAATAAAAAAGTAATAATACTAAAATAATAAATAGATGCTGATAATATTTGATCGGCATTGAGGAACTTGATCGCGACGTTTCTCTATCTAACAAGTAGAAAAGTAAATGAAACGCAGTAATTATGCGTAGTCTATATTATTAATATTAATTAATCTTCTTTTTATATTATGCCGTGATTAAGCATTTTTTATTTTATTTTAAGGTAAAAAGGGGACTAATTAAATAGAGAGATGAAATCAAGAGGAAAGATTGGGATGTGTCCAGGATTCTCATATAACTTATACTTCCCGCAGAGTCCTAGCGAGTAACTATGCAAAATTTGATTCTAGATCGGCCAAAACATTTAAGAGTTAATGTATGGAACATACAGACAAATAGATATTTTATATATAGATTACGGACAAGTCGTTTTGACACTCCTGATGATCCTAGTGTCGAGACATTTCCGACATTTGTAAACGCTCTTAATCCCTAATTGCCCGGGATTCTCAGGATATCGCAAGAAGTTATCCCGAAAACAAATTTATCGCGCGACGCTGGCCCACTTGTTCTCTTTCCGTAGGCTAATGCTTATGTAATGCCTTTTAGATTCCGTCGAGGTTCGTCTCTTTCACGATAATCCTTGATGTAATTAATTTATCGTTAGATTAGGCAAGGGCGCTCGCTCGTTCCGGAATGCCTTTGCGATTACCGTGCTGATTTCCTGAATTCATCAACTACGATTGTTCGTTGATTTAGTAACGAATAATGTGGCGTACTCAATATAGCGTATATAATGCATTCACAAGCTGCACGCAAATAAATCACGGAAATGTATTCAGAGATAAGTAAAAGTGCTCTACGCGCGAATATACTCAGACGCAATTCTTAAAAGAGAAAATTCCCAGCGGTGGTATCTAAAGTGAATATTAAGCTAGTTGGTTGGCGACAATACTGCTTAAAAGTTAATTATTAGTATAACGCAAGAAAAAGCTCGATAAATCGAAGTTAATTGTTATTAAATATGATTACAAAGATGATTACGAAATATAAAGACGAGGTAAGGAAATCGTAACGGCACGCCCGAGTTGCTTTCCTATCCGTAATAGCAACAATTAAATAATAACCGAATAAATTAAATAAGAACTGAATAAAGAAGTAATAATATACTCGAGTATAGTAAATGGTAGTAATAACAATATCTGCTCGTGTGATAATATCCGTGAGTGGATAATAACGAAATAATGATAATGGGTATTATGGTATTCAAAAGGGTTTTTCATTCGACGGAGGTAGAAAGAAGTAATCTTTGCAGAAAGGTTCGATGTCGTAACAGAAACTGTTTCTTATCGTTTTCGCCTCATATTGAGAAATGCTCCGCTTCACTTTCGCACGTACTTTCATCATGCAAAAAAGTTTTTAATTCGACGCAGGTGGAAAGAAGTAAACATTACAGAAAGATTCGATGTTTTGGTGCCTTGAGATGACACTTGTGACATTTGTGACAGTAGATTCTAAATTTCGACTTGGATACAGACACGAATAATATACGTCCGCGAGAAAATGTACAGTATTTTCGGGCAAAATGTAATTCCTTCAGTTTGACGTGAACAATAACCGATTAACTATATGCGCGAGGAATTTGGTGGTAACTGTTCCTTATCGTTTTCGTCTCATATTGTGGGATGCTCCGCTCCATTTTTGCACCCATTTTCACCATGCAAAAGGTTTTTAATTTTGTCAAATCAATACTAGGCAATAGTTTTGCAAAAGTTTTCGGTATCACGTCAACGACATTTCCCAGCAAATTTTACTTTATATTGATTTGACCAAATTAAAAATTCTTTTGTATAGTAAAAGTACATGCATAAATGAAACAGGGCATTCCTGCCTCAAGGATGAAAACAATATGGGACTATTGTTATCGTGACACTGATTTCATTTATCAAAAATTACTATCCAATTTATATGATAAAATTACGTGCAAAAATAAGGTGTAACATTGGTCAGTGCGAAATAAAAATAATATCTCAAATCACCGTTGCTAATTATATTGAAAACTCAAATAATATGTAACGTATTTTTCAAAAAATTATTCGCAAACTACGCTTGCGCCTACAACACTCTTCTCTAAAAACTCTTTCTTTGATGCACATAAGCAGTTTGAAGAATTTATCAAAAAAGTAGCAAGAGCCTGTTTTGGAGCTTATTTTGGAGGAATATCGGCAATGTGGCATTCACATTTACGTAACATCTGTGTGTAAGAAAATTGAAATAACAACGTAGCACATACACTTGCATAACATCTATGAAAAGATGATAGTGGTATCATGTTAGCGCCTATTTGACGATCGTCTTTATTCCTTAAGTATCTATGTGTACATAAATTTGATATCGTCGGTAAATGATGATAACATTTCAACTTTTTGATGATCGCTCTACGTTATCGACGCTTATCAAGTCGCTCGTTTTGGCACCCCCTTAAGGGCCTGAACACGAAGATTGTCGCAATCGTTTACGGCAGTGTCGTTGACGTAAGTCGATGTCGGAAGTAAACAAGGATTGACGTAGACGTATGCTGCATCAATTGTGCCGTCTAATCATATTTGATACAGCATACGTTTATGCCAATCCTTGTGCGTTGACTTTCGACACCGACTTAAGGCCAAATCACACTAACAATTTACGATTGACGATTGAAGATTAGATTTTGGCGAATCAACGGGCTTCAACCTTGCTTTGCTCCAATTGGTCAAATTCCAATCTTCAATCGTCAATCATCAATCACCAATCGCTAGTGTGATTTGATCTTTACGTCAACGACACTGTCGTAAACGATTGCGACAATCTTTGTGCTCAGGCTGTAAGGAAATAATTGTTTCTCGCGTTGTGACGTGTAATACTTTTGGCTGGGGTTGTTTGCGTTACACATTTGTATAAAAATATATGTATCTTCTTCCCCTCTCTTTTTTCTGTCGTTCCTCAAAGTATTCGGAACAGATCTTACAATTAAACATTTATTATGTTCGTGTTATTTTTCAAAACCGATACTTCGCCAGTGCATCGCAATTTTGCAACTCGTTACTTTGCGGTTAGTTACATGCCACAAGTACTTCGAGATACCTTATAGACTAATCATGGCTTTTCTTTAAGCATTTCAAAGCATTTGGAGCATCTAATCGACCGCGTTCTCAAACTACCTTATCTTTAAAAGTCAGGCAAGTTGCCCGAAGGCAATGTGTACTTCATGCATAGAATTTTTCGCCAAGAGGAAGAATTTCGCGAATTATTTTCTGCGTCATAGTTCAAGGGAATAATAATGCTCGTAGCTCTTGTACCGATAGAAACTGGCTCCGCATTATTCGGATATTGTGTGCCTGCTAATTATGCCGCGGCATACTCAATAGAAACGGAAATCTCGAAAATGGTGCTGATCTCGCCGAGTGATCGCGTATCATCAACTTTCATACATTATGCCAGCGTTATCCATTTATAATGACAACCTCAGACATGAAAATCGATCGATTCTCGAGTATAATCTCGTGCAAGGGCTTTTTGAAGCAATCGAGAGAGAAATGGGAGACGAATCGTAAGCATTTTGAACTCGAACCACTTCTCGTTTGTCACTCTCGTGGTGACGGCTCGTAGAAATACGTCAGCTCTCAGTTCCGCTATCGTGCCCGGTGGATGTAAGTCTCAGATTACTTCGATAATAACCCAAAGCGCACATTGCCACCCACGCGATGATGTTCCCGGTATTCTACCGTGAACTTTGTCATCAAAAGCGATCCGGTCGGATAATCGGGTATTATAAGCGGAGCATGTGAGTAGAAATGAAATTTGAATTGTTGGAATTAAATTAAGTATTCCTGAAAATAGAGAGGGAGAGAGAGAGCCGTCGACTCTTTTGAGTCTATCGCGGGCGATATGGAAATTTGTTAAAGTGCTTCTAATCTCCACTAGGCTCTCGTTCTCTCTTCCTCGACCGGAAGACGTAGCGTCGTACGATCCCATAAACGAGAGCTGAGTTATCTTCGACGCATCTATCGCGTTCGCGAGGTGAGAGATCGAATCTTATAAATTCTAATTCGTATTTCAAATAGTCGATTTCGCGAACGCACGGGATCGTCATAATTTTTCGTAAAAATGCGCGCGCTGCTTGGATGTGTGCAATTTATCGTCCTCTTTCTTCTGCTACCACTTATGGGATGTACTTGGGAGGTTCTTTTACTGTTCGTGTTCCGGATCAGCGCTCACCGACGGATACAAATGGTGAAGGAAGGAAGGAGAGAGAGAAAGAGAGAGAGAGAGAGAGAGAGAGAGAGCGAGAGAAAGAGAAAGAGTGAGAAAGGAGGGGAAGAGAGACGGGGTCGGAAAGAAGAGAGACGGAGAAAACTGTAAAGGAGGATCCAAAAGGCACGGGAGAGACTTTTTTTCGGCGGTCGTGGAAGTTATAATTCGCTGCTCCCCAAGTGAATACTTTGCTTTAGATTTACTAGCGCAGGAGCCCGGGAATGGGAAATTGATATTGCCCGTCTGCCGTGTACGTTGCACAAATATTGTATAGAGAAAAAGAAATATCTTGCTTCATTTCCCAATGATATTCACACCACCAAGGGTTGCGAGTAAACAAGAGCTCGATTATCGCGGCCGAGCAATTGCGCGAGTAGGTTGAGCTAGAATCGGCACGGTCGGTGTATAACGGATTTAATGTTTAACAGTGCACATTATCGAATTTGCAGAGTTTTCTGGTTAATAGGATCGCACATGTGGCGTTGCGATTACATTAATTTATATCGACGCGGTAATTCCCGCAGCAACAATTCCGAGCAAGTGTCAGACGCGACCCTAAATTTTGCGGGCCAGCAACTAAATGCATTGTAACAAGGAGAATGTTCCGTCGAACTCGTTAAGCGGAACCCAAAACAGCGGTCCGTTGCGAACATAACCGTTTGAGAACAGTGCTTGAAATTTATCGGGTCGAGGTCCGACCTTCTCGCCGAACTGGCAAAGTCGGTCGGCCAAATAATTCCCGACTATTACAGAAGAAAAAACAAGGAGGAACATCGCGTCACGTCGCTTTACCAGCCACGTGCTCTCATTCTTTTTAATTGAAATAACGTTTGCGCATAAAGCCGCCAATCACTGTTTCTCTGCTCGCCGCGTTTGCACAATAACGTGCCGTTATTTTGACCATTATATATTCTACTCAGGCGTTATTGATTCCTCAGCTTCGGCCGGGCGCTTTCCGCGGAAACGATTTTATTTTATCGGCCATGCGAGCAGAGTGTTTAACTTTCACGTATTATTCTCGTTATAGGCGCGCGCACGGAGAGACGTATCGCGGCGCAATAAAACTCGGATACATCAGTCATAAGTTTCTTTGTTTTTCCTGTTTTTTTTTTCTTTTTTTTTTCTTGCTGAGTTACGCACACAATGGTGCTTTTTTCATGCCGAGGTCAGGCATGTCGGAGTAATGATTTTTCATGCACGTGCGATGAAACCCACGTCGGCTTTACGCGGCACAGAGGGATTTCCGCCGAACTCTAAAATTGCATCATCGATTAATAACGCGTTAAGCGTGGTTTAATTATGCTGTTTAAAAATTCGCTGCAAACCGACGCGCGCCTCGAACCAGTAAAATCGTAGAGCTACTGTGGAACCGGAATTAATTAGTTTAGCGAAACAGAGAGAGAAGCACGCCCGATGGAATATTACGCCGCGGATCTCTAGTGACGCCGCACGGGTCTCATCTGTGAATTCTTCGGCCACGTTAACTTCTCGTTAATGAAAATGTCAAGGGAGGCCGTCATGCGGCACGATTTTCCGATTTTCCGCGTTTTGAATGTCTTCGTAATTAATCCTCCAATTATGAACCCCTCGCGACGAATGAAATTGAATTCCACGTGAAATCGAGGGAAGACCGAAGTTTCGCTGTTTCTTCATTTGACTGCACCCCCGAAGGGGGTTCTTCTCGCGAGAAGCACTTGACTTTCAGTCAAGGCTGTGACGTGAAAGACATCAGCTCTTTCATGTTAAAGGAACATCAAATTGGCCAAAGACTCGGGAAGTTAACGATGGCTCGATAAATTTCCAATATTCCGTGTGTGTCCGTTCAAAATTAATTACTTGAATAATTACTTCTTTTCATGGAATCACGACGTGAGAAACGCTGATGTTCGCAAAATTACTGTAAAAAATATAGACGTCAATCGTCTCGTATCGACGAGAGCCGCGTGGTCTTTTATGATTAGCGCGCACCTCATCATTGCAAAATTATCGAGTCCTGATCGCTGTCCTCGCACTTCTTGATACTTCATCGTGAACTCGACAGAGGCAGCACGTGAAAGAACAGACCGTAGGATAAGTGTTGCGGCGGTTCTCGGTCGAGACCGCGTGTGGCGGTCTATCTTGAAAGCTGGCTTGTATAGATGGAAGCACCTATGCCTTCAAAACTGCTCTCTCGTCGTGAATACATAGCCGCGATATATTTCTATCAGAATACTACATATCGCACACCTGTCCTCGCGTTCGACGATAAAAACGGTTCGTTGCAAGCGAGCGATACGAAATTATACGCAATCTTTATGTTGGAGAAACAAAACTCGGGTACTTACGATCGCTCTCTGCAAGTATCAAAGATAAATTAGCTCTCTTTCTCTCTTTCTTGTAGGAAGATACTAGGAGTATTATTTCAAGTAAAATTACGTCCCTTCTCACAACCGCGTTTTCCACCCTGTGCGTTCTTGACCAAAACACGAAACGTAAACTTCGCGTTTGGATTCGCGTGTGATGGATGGCGGACATCGCAAGAAACGTATTTACATTTACGATACGTTGCCTGAGTAAATAACAGCGAAGTGCACTTTTCGTGCCTTGTATCCTTAGGTAATTTAAATATCATCTCGGGGATGAATGATAGGTAGCAGTGACCTTTAACGTGATTTTTGCGATATTTCTGCGCGGCTCTTTCGTGAAAAATAAGAGGACTTTCAGCGGTAAGATGAGAGAGAGAGAGAGAAAGAGAGAGAGAGAGAAAGAGAGAGAGAAAGAGAAAGAGAGAGACTGCTTGAGTTCAGACTGAAATAAATCAAAAAGATTGGAAGACACGAGAGTAGCCGAGAGTAACTTGTAACGAGACTCACGTCGTCGCCGGTAACCCATAATTACCGGCGCCGATGAAAACAAAAAAAGAACAGCAAGAAAAGGGAAAATGGAGAAACGAAGCGGACGGCCGCCGCGCAGCCACCTTTTAAAAAGGTGTTAAAGCGTGCCTTGTGCTTGCGCGCGCGCACGGGGTAGGTGTTAATTTAAAACAAACCGAAGGATAGCCGCGATTTGAAATCTGGCCGCTGTGTACTCTTCGCTCGTCCCGAAATTCGACCGGCCGGTCGTCAGCTCAGTGGCGTATCGAGAGGATTTTCGATATTCGCGTCTCCTCTCTTTTAGGATCTGGAGGAGAGGAAGAACCGGACGTTCTTTCGAATTTCGCGGTCTCTTCAGGCCGGTCGCTCGGTCCTCATAACTCGCGTCAATTCTGCGTAACAATTTATATTTCTAAATTTGCTTCGTTTTCTTCACAGCGAGTCCGACGACCTCGCGAATTCCAGCCCTCCGGAAAACAAGCGTCGCGACCAGCACGGAACAATTTCAGAGAGACGCGAGAATAATGGGAAATAATGAAAGGAGGGATCACGTAATACATACGACACGTATGTACTTTAACTACTTGACGCGCGCGATGTGCTCCACGGGAAATTCGCTTCATGAAATTTCGCGAAGCCGACGAACCCAGAACACGCCACTGCGACGGCGGATTTTCGTACGTGTAACGTGTAATCAGCACGGCGTTTCGGACCAATTTTTTTTACGCCCGCCCTCAGGCAGCCCGACCACCTTCCCTTCGCACCTTCCCATTTTTTTCTCGTCACTCAGAGGTGATTTTACGACTCGCGTCCACGAGGCGATGGGCAACGCCCTCGAGATTCTAAAACATGAGCGTGATCAACCACGCGCGGGTAGTGTTGCGCGAGTTATATCGCCTCCCTCCGTCTGATCGCGCTCTCTCGCGCGCATTACCAGGCCGGAGAGTTAATTGTCGCGGCAGGTGCTGTCGCCACATCGACGTCGGGCGACTCCTTGCGATGGCATTTAATTGACGCGAGACGTACGCGTCAATTTAAGTCGACGGGAGAACAAAATTACATTAGGTGCTTGTTTTCTCAGCTAAACTGGAGAGAGTGCTGCACTGAAATTCCGTTGCTTTTCCCTTCAACGCTCGAGGCCTGCTCTGTTTAATTAAACTAGGCTGCCCTTTTTACCTTTAGTGTCAAGCAATTACACTCAAATCTCTATATTATATTTAGCATATTTCATATTGTATTCTATATGGTAAGTATGAGCGCGATATAAATCTCATAATGAACTCATAAATAAACTCATAATGAACACAACCTTTACAACAAATCGACTAGTAAAGCTGCCAAATTTACGTACATTTGTCTATCTGGACGTTGAAAGGAAAGAGAACCAAGTTTCAGCGCAGCATTAGGGCAGCTAAAGAAAACAAGCTTCAGGATACATACTTATTTCATCACAAAGGTAAAAAGTGCAACCTGGTTCGGTTGAAAACATCAGACCTCTGACATCACGTGCCTAGGACGTGCTGGCCGGTTTTTCGTTCGTAAGTAGCAAAACGTGATCAGGGAGACGCAATTCCAACGCGAGGGGTTAAAACGCGCTTCTTGTCACCGCCTCCACGTCTAACAATGCGCGCGGCAATTTTTCATGCGCTACCCTTTTCGAGAACGAGACGGGCAAGAAGGTGGCCCGACACTTTCCAGGCAAGCCCCGAGCGGCCGTCTCTCGTTCATTACAGATTCGATCGATCTTCCCTGCCATAATGCACGCGGGGTCCAAGCGCTAACGAGACAGCTCCGGAGCCATTAAGATCCCGCCTTATCACGATCGGGATGGAGCACGCGAAAAGACTCGTTTTCCAAATTGAAAACGCGC
Organism: Odontomachus brunneus; assembly: GCF_010583005.1. Lineage (NCBI taxonomy): Eukaryota > Metazoa > Arthropoda > Insecta > Hymenoptera > Formicidae > Odontomachus > Odontomachus brunneus. The sequence continues at coordinate 2,395,399 of NW_022639463.1, forward strand.
CGATATCGCCGGCCGATCAACCCGGCCGCCGATCAGCTCGCCCTCTAATCGCCAGTTAGTCGGCGTCCGAGCGCGGCGATCTACGATCTATCGATCCTCGGAATTAGCATTCGAGGCGTGAATCTCGTACGCGGATCTGCCGAGAGAGCCGCAGCCATGTAAATTTTAGGCTCGCCAAAGCGCAACGTCTGGGAATAGATCTCACTTGTGATCTATGCGTAAATCATCGAGCAGCCGGGGCGAGTGCCAGCTAGTAAATCGTGCGCGACAGAAGGCGCGCGGGCCGATAAATCCAGGAATATCGCTATCGTGCGATATAACGATATAGCTCTCAGCGAAGCTCGCCTTGATCGCGCCAAATCAGACGTGTGCTAAGTGAAAAGAGAAGACAACGAGCACGACGGCATGTGTGCGAGCGCGCGAATGTGTGCCGCCCGGGGAGAAGAGCCTCGAGGTTTCCTAGACGTAGTCGTCCTTCCAGGGGCCCCACGAAGACGGACGGAGCGCGTGGCCATATTTTACGGGCGGGGGCGTAAAACGGATAATTTTCGACGGAGGGAGAAAGCGGTATCGGCTCGTATATCAGGCCGCGGGACTGGCCGGGTCGCCTTCAAATTATCGGAAACGAGGGCCAAAACTAATGGGCCGCGTTGGGCCATCTGGCTCCTGCGGGGCTTGCTGATTCACGCCAATTCGTTCGCTATTTTCGCACCGAGCACGAGCCGAAACTAGCCGTTCCTCTTCGCGCCGGGCACGGTTTAACGTCCGCGAGAACACTCTACGTCCTCGAGAACGATCTCGTGAAGATACGGGGGGTAAGAGGGGGGAATATGATCGAACGCCTTTGGTCATCACTTTTATATTCGCTGATAATTACATTCTCAACGTGCGATCGAAGACGCGCGTCGGTCCTACCAGATTTGATTGCCGTAGAATCTCCACGGTACATTATCGCATACCGTTCCGGCGATCGCCTCCTGAACCGACATGGTCAGTATCCTGAAGTTCACGTCCGTGTAATTGAGAGTCGACTCGAGGAATATTGGCATCCGATCTGACATGATCCAGAGCAAGCCGCGGTTGATCTGCGAGCGACAAGAACCGGGAATCAATCGGTGAGATTGAGCACAGTGAGCAGTTTTAGGTGTGGTGTGAGAAATATTTGTATACCTTGACGTCGGCGGGAAATATCATAGCCTGGTCGTGTCGCGCGACAATCGCATGATTCTCCGGTGTGTAGGGTAGCGCAGAGTTCCAACAGCCCACTGCGTTCTGATCGATCAAGTTGAAGAACTGAAGGCCCCTGTCCATCACCTCCGCCGTGCAGTGAGAGTGTGGTCCTCTCGATGGCAGTACCTCGAAAAAGTAAATAATATTCAGTATTTATATTCTGAAGGAGTAAACTATATCTCCAAATTTATCAGATGCTAATGCCCGTTTTATTGTTGGACCTAGCGAGTCGACAATTTACACAGAGAGATCACGAGTGAAATTTACTTCTAAGTTGCGACACATTTTCAAAAAATTCAAAAAAATTTCTACCGCATTATAAAATTCCTCAAAATCATTGTTTCAACTCTTTTTGCTCCATTTTTCTCAAAATTATGGCATGATAGCCAAATTTTAGGTCTCGTACTTAATGATCAGAAATGATTATTCACTCTTATGTAGCAAAAATGTCACAATTTATATTCTGAAAGAGTAAACTATATCTCCAAATTTATCAGATGCTAATGCCCGTTTTATTGTTGGACCCAGCGAGTCGACGATTTACACAGAGAGATCACGAGTGAAATCTACTTCTAGGTTGCGACACATTTTCAAAAAATTCAAAAAAATTTCTACCGCATTATAAAATTCCTCAAAATCATTGTTTCAACTCTTTTTGCTCCATTTTTCTCAAAATTATGGCATGATAGCCAAATTTTGAGTCTCGTACTTAATGATCAGAAATGATTATTCACTCTTATGTAGCAAAAATGTCGCAATTTATATTCTGAAAGAATAAACTATATGTCCAAATTTATCAGATGCTAATGCCCGTTTTATTGTTGGACCCAGCGAGTCGACGATTTACACAGAGAGATCACGAGTGAAATCTACTTCTAGGTTGCGACACATTTTCAAAAAATTCAAAAAAATTTCTACATTATAAAATTTCTCAAAATCATTGTTTCAACTCTTTTTGCTTCATTTTTCTCAAAATTATGGCATGATAGCCAAATTTTGGGTCTCGTATTTAATGATAAAAAATGATTATTCACTCTTATGTAGCAAAAATGTCACAATTTGTCGGCCAATATAATTAGAAACGTAAAAAGGCGATTGGTACAGATAAAAATTTCACATATCGTACATCACTTCGGTCGAGCCTACCTGAAACTCGTGATAACTGTTCTGCGACAATTGCTCGTTCCTCAGAATCCTCGTAGAAACCGCGAACTCGCGATAACTGCTGAGAGGATGAAAGAAGAGGGTTCTATAGCCATTTTCCAATATCGGCGACAGACTCATTCCAAAAATACCCTCTTCTCCCCATTGGAAGTTCAAGCCTCCGATGTTGTAGTCGCCCGCCAAGGGATCCGGCATGAAGTAACTGTGCGTGATACGCCAGGATGTATTATTCTTCCATGAGTACACGATCAGGCCGTAACCGAGCTCGTCAGACATGTAAGCGAAAGCGTCATCGCAACCGTGTTTGCCCAGATCGACCGCGATGTTGGCGATAAAAGTGTTCTGCGTGGTGAGAAAAACAAGAATCGAAAAACTAATAGAGTCCTAATCGAGCAAACGAACAAAGAATCGAGCAAAAGAGACGAAAGAACATCGGAAAAAGAACAAAGTGACAGCCGTGTACCTGATTGATATCTTGCGGCCTGAGTTGGTATTGTCTCAGGATTTTATCCGTGGTCAAGTCGAATACGTTCAAGGTGTAGGGACAGGCTTGTATGGTTGTTTCGGCGATTCCTATCGTACCCGTGTCCAACACCCATAATCTGTTGCAGGCGTCCGCGTGAATCCTGAAAGGGAATTATCGTTCACGTAGAACGTCTCCAAGGCTTACTTGAAAATTATTCTTGTGATATATCGACTCGGAAGAGTATCGGTGATATATTATTCGTCACCTGTACGCAGTGGTTAATCCGCTGCCGCAAGCGCCAGCCTTATTCTGACTCCAGCTCGGATAAGGCGTCAGCTTGGGCGATCCGGCTTGATTAGTATCCAGTGATATGTAATTCAATGTGGATGGTATCCCTGTATATGAAACGCGTTCAAATCCACTGTCATATTAGCATTTCACTTATTTACTCAATGAATTTCACATTTTTTTGAGGTATTAGAAACTTGCAAAAGTTCGTCAACATCTTTATAAGAACAAAAGGCGAATTACTTTACAAATGCGAAATCGGATAATTACTTGAAATGTGACACAAGAGATTAATTTTTCAATTATGTATAACGACAGCAAATACTTTGAATTTAAACGTGTCATGCATTATTTCGTTACTTACTATTAATAAAAAATATCGCTGAGAAAAATAGAAAGATATTAACAAAGAGAAAAGCCTAATAAAATCTCGCGAGTTCCTAATATAAAAAAAAAAAGGACAAACATTACAATATATCACAGAACATGTAGTTCGAAGTTAAATAGTGTGAAAAAAGAGAAAAAAAAGAAAGGCATTACAGAGAGGTCGCGAAGGTCTCTGAAGGAAGTGAAGGAGTGGTACGGAAGGGTAGTACATTAAGGACCTTACACAGCGTACCGCCGTCATTGTCCAGCCTTTGTGGCGCACAAAGCGGTGGCGCGCGCCAACGTATATAATAAACATAGAGCGTGCAAAAAAATCGGATGAATAAAGGGCAGCGGGAGTCTGAATGAAAAGCCCGGTTCGTCCCTGTGTTTCCCTTTCTGGCGAGAGCAGGGGGCGAAGGCCTCTGCGAGCCCCGCAGAGGTCCTGGCTCGCGAGGATGGGGGCGGAGGTCGATAAAGACAGAAACGCTCCTATTGAGAGCGCGCTCGCGGTTTTCGGCGCTTTTTGTCACGGGCCGGAAGTCGCCCAGACGAGGAGTGTACCTCCTACGGCGATCTTCCGCGTATTATGCCGGCGTCTGCTTCCGGTTCCTGACTTTGAAGTGTCGCGTCTCATTTTTGCGATCGCGCAGCCCGTTTGTCCGTCGCGTCGCGTAGGTGTTAACCGAGGGGAAGAAAGAGAGAGAGAGAAAGAGAGAGAGAAAAAAGGAAAGAAAGAAAGAGGGAGAAAGAAATTTTAAAAGAACTTCAATCAATGACATTTCTAATGCTCATCTGATGTCCTCACCATTGCGCCACCTCGGCACTGTAACGAAGAGCTTGTTCCTCCAGATCTCGATGCCGACGGGCAAACAATTTTCAGGCACGAATTCGCCACTCGCGATCGCCAGTTGCCTGCTACGCTCGTCCGGAAAAGAGAAATCCAGCTTTTGCCAGGCGAATCTTTCCAGAAGCGGAGCGCGTCCGTACTTCATGCTCCGCTGTCGAGTCCCGTCGACATTTCCGGCCAAGGTAAGCAGCAGAATCGAAAGCACGACATAACTCCAGGCACAAAGAATTTTCATGTTTCCACTCGATCTCTGTGTATGCAGAACAAAGTGCATTCCTGATTACCATAAAAATATCACCTGGCCACTATAAAACTATCACTCTCACGCGGTAATAATAATTTCTCCGGAGAAAAAACGGCACTACATAAATAAATGCGTCGCATCGCGCATAATATTACACTAGCGCAAGCATTATGAGAATTTTACGTACGTACACGTGTATTAATTAAATTTCTTTGTGACCAAAAAAATTTAATTACCCGAGCGCATGCGAGCAGCCGGATTTTTAATAAGCATGCGCTTGCATTTTCTTATCACGTTTTGATAAAAAACCACACGCTCAATTAGCATTTTTTCACTCATGCGCACCTACTGATCTAATTAATTTCATGTCACGTCACCCCAGCGCATCTTAATATATCGTTTAATTGTCCTTTTCTCGAAATCGAAGGATTTAACTAATGTACTTCGGCATGGGTCAATTCGTGTGTTAATTTATGTATATGAATGTGGATGTGTTTTTTTTTTTATTTAGAAAGAAGGAGGATTAGTTAAGGATAATTTTTAAATAAAACACTACTTACGCGCTTTTAGAAATGAATTTAAACAAACGAGATGATTAATCTGAATATATATGAATGTGTTTTTTTTAATTTAGAAAGGGAGAGAGGAAGATTAGTTAATGATATCATTTGAAAATGAAACGTTACTTACGATTCCTGGAGAATTTAAGAATAAGATAATGAATATCTTAAAAGAGCACTGATTAGTTTAATTGCTCTGACCGACTGTCAAACGAAGACTGCAAGTAGAAAAGTTGATCTCTCGAACTTATTCTTGAATAATAAGCTTTTTATTTATAATATGATAACAGAACGAATTATAATATTTCGATTTCCTAAAGGCGACTGAATGAATTAGTAAGCTAATGTGCCGGCTGACTGACCGACTAAAAGTGCGCCGATGAAAACAGAATCACTAATTGATTTAAAATACGCTCATTGTTATAAATAAACTATAAAACCGATTGATAAAGAATGCGTCTACAATCTGAGCTAATTAAAAGTGCGCTTGTGAAATAATCGACTATCGTCTTTTATAGGCAGGTAGTGAGGACCCCCACGCGAATTCTCGCCACGCGAGTTGTCGTTCTTTTGAGAAGGGGAAAGATGTTTCTCATGATATACCAGAGAAATAATCAATAATTATTTCTCTGGTTTAAAATAATTTAAAATTCTATTAGTACATTGTTCGTGGCGTGACTCGAGTCGCGCCTGCTTATCTCCTTCTATACGAAAGACTTAATCGTGCAAAAAAGTTACGTGGGCGTAACACTAATTAATGTAATCTAATTAATTTAATTCAACCAGAAGCGTTTCATAGAGACGCTGAATGCACAGAAATGACGGTACAGCAGCGTAACACTGTTTTTCTCAGATTTATTTATAAGCTCGCAATTTCTCCTAGCCAGTCCCGACACAAACTTGAGAAATATATATGTTTATATTGTTTAATCACTCTATTCAGCCATGCGAAAAATAAGATACAAACTAGTCGCTATCGTATAATATACATATTTGCACCATAATAATTTCTAAATGCTGCAATCTCTCTCTACCTCTCTCTGCGTTTTAGTCACCCTTCTCTTTAATGAGTTAAATTTGTTTATTGGAAAAGCAGGTTTACTGCAACGGTCTGATGATTCTGCGATATTTACCGCGTGTGCCCAGCAGAAGCAGTTCAGAAAGTAATCACATTCCATGAAACTAATGTGTTGATCGGTGTCGTGAAGGAGACACGATAAAAATGACGAAAAGTTGAATTCCTCCTTTCCCTGGCTGATAGGAAACCGACGGCACTCGAAAAGATACCGGTAAACCCTCCACGCTAAACTGCGGGTCCCTGTAAAACATTACCCGTATATATGCTCCCAATCCTGTGCGAAATCGTACCTCGCACCACCCATACCCCGCGCATAGAGAGGAATTCGCTGGGTACATGAGTGCGCTTACACTCGCGTCCGCTCGAATCGTCAACGAGTACGGATATTGTGTGTCGTGCTGCACTGATGCTTTTCGACATGTCGATCGATCGATCGCAAGCGATTTACGCGTGCCTTAATACTTCGCCACCGAGCTCATAGACGCGCGTGCCTGTTTGCAAATCATAATTTAGCTTGCTGATCATGACTTGGCTTGCTAAATTTAACAGCGAATTAAAGAAAGGAAAAAATGAATGAAATAATTTATTAATATCTCGAGAACTTTCTCTGATATGGAACCTTTACATGGAGGGAAATGCTGTTGAATCAATAAAATTGGTCAACAGCGTGTATAAATCAAGTTGTTATAAAAATATATGATGTACTTTTAATAATTCGAATATTAGTTTTGATAAGCCGTCACACATCAGAAAAAATATCTCGCACGATAATTTCACACACCTACAATTTCTGCAGACGAACAGTTGCTGTCACTGTTATTCGTTGTGTTATTCATTATGTTAAAGGAAAGTTTTGCAGAGTTTGACATATTATCATTACAATAAAAAAAAATATTGTTTTAAAAACCGAAAATATTTTTGTTATGACTTCGAAATTCAGGAAATTGATAACGAAACATTTTAACACTTGGATTATTTATACAAGAAGTTTATTTTACAAATATTAATTATGCAACTATTTTACTGCTGAATTTTTGCAGCGGTTATTATAAACTAACAGTACAAGAGATAACACCGGAAAAAGAATTGAAATTATTCAGTATACCAAAAGAAAATACAAAATATTTGCAACTATTAAACGTTTATGGATTTCGTACAAGGAAGAATTTTGTTAGACGTGTTTCGGATATAGTTATTCTTTTAGATTATATTGGGAGTACAAATAAGTCTCCGCCGTTTGACAAAAGATGGCCCCACCAGTAAGTTATGGTTGAAATTGTCAGATATAAAACGTCATATCGTAAGATTGAACATCTGGCAACATTATAACCTTGAAATATTAGCGATTTTGTATCAGCATCACATAATTTTTTTCGTGCGAAAATGTCGAGTTTTGAGCCGAATAAGCGTCATTTGCGGGAACTTTTGATTTACTTCTTTAATTTGAAGAAATCTGCAGCTGAGGCGCATCGATTGCTTATAGAAGCATATGGTAAGGCTGTTTTAAGTGAGAGAAGTTGTGGTGAGTGGTTTCAAAAGTTTAAGAATGGTGAGTTTGACGTCGAAGATAAAGAACGTAGCG
>NW_022639463.1:2403236-2407742 GCF_010583005.1 Odontomachus brunneus
TTCTTTAATTTGAAGAAATCTGCAGCTGAGGCGCATCGATTGCTTGTAGAAGCATATGGTAAGGCTACTTTAAGTGAGAAAAGTTGTCGTGAGTAGTTTCAAAAGTTTAAGAACCGTGAGTTTGACGTCGAAGATAAAGAACGTAGCGGAAGGCCGAAAGTGTACGAAGATGCGGAATTGGAAGCATTATTGGAGGAAGATTCGTGCCAAACGCAAGAAGAACTTGCATTTACTTATTAGGAGTGACTCAACAAGCAATTTCACACTGTTTAAAATCGTTGGGAATGATTCAAAAGCAAGGAAATTGGGCTCCATATGAACTGAAGCCGAGAAACGTTGAACACCGATTTTGCACATGTGAAATGCTGCTTGCCAGGCATAAACGAAAGAGTTTTTTGCATCGTATAGTCACTGGTGATGAAAAATGGATCCACTACGATAACCCAAAGAAGAGGAAATCATGGGGACCACGTGGCCATGCTTCAACATCGACAGCCAAGCCGAATATTTATGGAAAAAAACTCATGTTGTGTATTTGGTGAGATGAGCTTGGTGTCGTGTATTATAAGTTGCTCAAACCGAACGAAATCATTACTGGGGCTCTCTACCGAACACAATTGATAAGATTGAGCCGAGCACTCAAGGAAAAACGCGCCCATTACTACTCCAGACACGATAAAATTATTCTCCTGCATGATAATGCTCGTTCACATGTTGCGGCGCCGGTCAAAACCTACTTGGAAACACTCAATTGGGAAGTTTTACCCCACCCGCCGTATTCACCAGACATTGCTCCCTCTGACTATCACTTGTTTCGATCGATGACGCACGGCCTGTCTGAGCAGCACTTCACATCATATGAAGATTTTTGACCCAAAAATTGGATCGATTCGTGGATAGCCTCAAAAGATGAAGCGTTCTTCCGACGCGGTATCCGTATGCTGCCAGAAAGATGGGAAAAAGTAGTGGCTAGCGATGGACAATACTTTGAATAAAACATAATACCGTTCTTTCACAATAAATGTCCAATTTTTTATAAAAAAACGGCGGAGACTTATTTCTACTCCCAATAATATTAATTTACCTACTAGAAACAATATATTTAAATTAAAACAAGTTTTCTTCTCTAATGTTTCAAAATTTTATTAAATATTTCTGATATCGCGCGCGCTCGGAATGAATATATTGAAAATAGGCCAAATACAAATATAAGATATAAATATAAGATTAAAAATCCAGTAAAATATTGTTACTCGATTGAGAATGAACCAAAATGTAGTGTTTACGGTGATATTGCAATAATCAAATGTGCTTGGTGTAAAAAGACTTTACGTTTCAAACACTTTTTCGACGAGTAGAAAAATTAAAAATTAAACCTGACAATAGGTATTTTGTTAAAGATATTTTTTTTTCTTAATCTAGTCTGTTTTATTTTTTATAAAAAACCGTACAATTTTTGTTTAAAAAATTTTTTTCTATCTCTTACAGAGATAGCAAAAAGAGAATAAAACTTTGAGAGGTAGTTTCATCCCTTAAACCTGAGCCATTACCAATAAAAAAAACATAAGTCCTTTATTTCTATAAATATGCCAAGTTTTATCGAAATCGGAGATACACACTTTGCGAATATTCCTTATAAGAAATATCTATCTAAAAAGTAGAGCCTAAGAAGTTTCCGTAACTGCAATTAGCACTTAATTTCGCTCTCGTAATTCATGCTATAAATGGCGATAACAAGCGGCCAGTGGTGATTTCTAACAGTAACAGTTGGTAATATCCGCATTTTCACGAGTTGCGTTTCTCGTAACTCACGCATCGTGACGTAATCAGGACACACGCGATTAGAATTTAAAATATTTCAGCAAATCGCGTATATGGGCGTAGAACAGCCCGCGTTATTCTGCAACAGACGGGCGATCAGCTGCACAAGGACGATTTGTTGAAATCATATAATGACCGTCAATGCGTGCGTACGCGCCTTCGTTGCTTTAAGCGCAAAGGTAGGAAGCAGTATAGGTGATTAAATTAAATCCAATGGCAATTTAATTAGATTCATAAATCTCCAGAGGCGCGCGCGCGCGCTCACGTCGGGGGATTTCGGGCGGACAGCGAACGCGGAAATGCAGACGGGCGGGCGGGCGCGTGTTCGAAGCGCATTCGGAGGCAGGGAAGTCATTCGTTAGCCGTAACGAGCTGACGACAAAAAGCCGCCGTCTGTCTCACGGATGATCGGCTCCCGAGAATAAATTCTCGGGGTTATCTTCCCGCGAGAACTGACGGCTGAAATTGCGTTCAGTTTTCTGCCTCTCTCTCTCTCTCTCTCTCTCTCTCTCTCTCTGTCTCTCTTTCTGTCTGTCTCTCTCTCTCTGCCTGTTTCTGTCTATCTCTTCCTTCTCTTCTCTTTCTCTCGCTCTCCTTTTCTCATGTTCCCCGCGTCTTTCTCTTCCATCATGTTTCGCCGTGTTTCATTAATCAGCGCCCTTCCTGAAAGGCGCAATCGGAATTTGTGGAAATGAGTAATTGTCGGCGGCTGAAAAATATTATTACGGTTTAATCACCGATGACGCGCGACATTATTTGTGAATCGAGTGCAATGCCCGGCTTCGAATTAACACGACGCATCGTGACGAAATATGAGAGTAGCCCCGCGGGCGCAATAGCACGAATCGAATCGTCCGGCGAAAACATTTTTCAGAGAGCGCCCGGTCAATTTGCGCTTTGACCAGGAAACATCCTATTTGCATCTCTCCGCGCAATAACTTATTATGGCAATCATGAGCTGTGATTTGTGGAAATTGAAAGAGGCAAGGCAGCCGGTGCGCAACACATTTCTAACTTCCTACTTTCCTACATAAAGTCGATAAAGTGTCGAATGTCTTCCGCTTTTCTATCGTCCTCTCGAAGCGCGGAACAGATCCTCCTACACGAACGAAGAATGTTGACTCTGCACGGAGAAAATATTGTAGTAAAAATAACGTTAAAATTACATTTCTCTTTACAGTGTTCCTTGTCAAGCTGAAACTGAAACTAAAACTATAGTATAAATTTCGGTAGAAATACGTCCAAAAAAGAGAACTCTCTAGTTGAAAAGTGCCATTGCCTGCACTGAGAGAAATTATCCGGTAAAAAAATTAATAAACGAGTATTTCCGAACTAAATACAGATAAATTCTTATATCTGATCAGGATATCCAATTAAATTTAATCAAATACTTCCAATTATAATAGCATTTTATCGATCAAAAAATTATGAACCGATATTTCTCATCGGATATAAAAATTCATCGATGTTTTGATCGGAAATATTTGTTTATCTTAATTTTTTATTATTTTGTCACTAAAATCGCATAATGAGATGTTAAAATATACACGACATCTCCTGAGCTTGTTACGTTGATAAGCTAGGTATTAGTCACGCCTCGCCGATTATAATAGTCATAGTCACCTTTCTCCATCGTTAAATCTCTGAATGAGCGGACTTGTCGCGCTGGTAACGCGTTGTTTTTTATAGATTTGCCAATTTTTCTCTCCTTGTCGAAACGAGATTGAATTCCTCGAACTGATATTCGCAAAAGTTTCGCATGCGATTCGCTCGATCTTGACAGCCACATGACATTAAATAAACGAGAGTGTCACAAAGTGGGTCGACCAGACTGTGGAGAGCTCCTAGCAGTCGTTGTCGTCTATTCGCTTGTTTGCACAGGATCTGGTCGTAACTTTCGTCAGCTCCCTACACAGTTAACGCGCGGAGTGACTTCGTCATTTTCTTGCAATCGTAGCGCCTCATCAAGGTTGCCTAGATTGCTTTCCGGATCACTCGCCGGCTTTCTAGTTGACATGGTAATTTAAAGGCGGCCACTCGCTTGAATTACCGGCGATCTCCGCGCGGCTCATCGCCCGCCGCCCATCATTTTCTCATCAGCCGCCTCTCGCCGGTTATTAAAATTTCGAGAAGTTGAGAATTTTTTCGGCGAAGACGAGTCGACGGAAACCTTCGCGATTGGCGAAGTACGTGCTGGACGATCGTCCCGGATTTGAAGGCGTGAAAACGCAGATTTAAAAGAAAATTATCTAATTATTGTCGAGACTCCCTCTTCTCCCCCTCCCCCGTAGGGGAGAGGAAGCCGTGTACAGTAATGCAAATGTGGAAAGTGGAGCGCGCCGGTAATCTGACGGCAATACGGCGTGAAAACATTGCCGGGTATCCTTTGCGCGCGCTTATAACTTATATCCGCTGATTCGACCGCCCGGCTAATTGCACGATTTGCATTTCGTGGTAGTAATTATCGCGAGCGTATATGAGCGGAGCGCGCCGCCGCCGCCGACACTACGTATCGTAACGCGTAATTATGAGGTACGTCACAACGTAGCACGGTTTTTCTTCATAACAGTCATGCACGCGTGCGCGCGAGCACAAGCCGACGTCGAAGTGCGATTTGCCAGAATTTCATATTTATTTATACACACACACACACACATATATATATATGTATATATATATATATAT
>NW_022639463.1:2407752-2415550 GCF_010583005.1 Odontomachus brunneus
TGTTCACCTCAATCCGTACATGGAAAAAAAATATTTGCTAATATATGGACAACTAAAAATATTGACTGCAGGAGCAAATTTTCTTGCTTTTATAGCAAAGTTATTTAGTTGTGATAACTACAAGATTTGCTAATATATATATTAGTAAATCTTCTAACTATATATATATATATATATATATATATATATATATATATATATATATATATATATATATACAGAGTGTCCCATATATATCTTACAATCTCTCGTGAGGACGTAGAGCGGATTGAGATGAACACAAAAGTCCTATACTATTTTGCGATATTCGCAATAATAGTCGAGATATTAATTAAAAGAGATTGGTGAATAATAATACGCGATATGGTAAATGAGTTGCAATTGCCGTCTACCATTGTGTACTTGTACATTAAGTCAAACTGAACAAAAGAGTCCTCTACCATTTTGCAAAATGACAACATAGATTTTTAAATATTAATCAAAGAAAATTATAGTATATGATTATGTACCATAATACACAAATTTTCTTTAATTAATATCTAAATATCTATGTTGTTATTTGCAAAATGGTAGAGAACTTTTTTGTTCATCTCAATCCTCTCTACGTCCTCACGAGAGATTGTGAAGGTGATACGGGACACCCTGTATATATATATATATATATATATATATATATATATATATATATATATATATATATATATGCACAGGATATTTCAAAAGTAGAAAGACCCAAAAATGAAAAAGAGTTAGTATAAATATAAGTCTGAAAATACGTCTTTTTCGAGTTATCGCTAAAAAAATGTTGAAATCTTAAATTATTTTGCTTTCGAATTGTTTGTCAAAATTAAAAGAAAACATAGTTTTTATGTATTTTATAACATAATTAAAGTCAAATAAAAGTTACGGGCTGCTTTAGTATTACTCAGGATCTCCTTGTTTAATGCTAAACGGACTATACTACGTGCATCCTAAAGCAACTTTTACTTGACTTTAATTGTATTACAAAACTCATAAAAACCATCTCTTCTTTCAATTTTGAGAAAAAAATTCGAAAGCAAAGCAATTTAAAATTACAACCATTTTTTTAATAGCGATAACTCGAAAACAACGCATTTTCAGATCTATATTCATATCAACTTTTTTCCTTGTTTTTGATCTTCTTTTGAAACATCTTATATATAGATATAATTTCCCGCTTAAGCGGCTAATATTTTCTTTTCTTCTTTTTCCTTCTTCTCGCCGCTATTTTGCCTCGGCGACATCGCTCGCACAGTACGTAGACTCGTAACACCGTCAACCCATTTAATTATATCGACTACCGCCTCGAGTGTCGGCCCTCTTCTTTCCTTCCCCTCGCAAACGTTATTACTCACATTCCCGTTTAACAATTTTCGTCGTCCGTACGAAGCGAAATATGGACGAGCCGTCGCGCATCGAGACGCTTTATATGCAACACTCGTTAATTTCATTTGCGTTATGCCCTCGAAAATAAATCTCCGCCCGCGGGGGCCGGTGTTTTACATACGGCCGCTCGTGGACGTATTTGGCGAGCGGTGTGCCTGAAAGTCTCAAACCGCAATCTCGTATCGCGATCATTAGTCTCCGAGATCTGATCGTAATGAAATAATTGGTGTACGGTCTCCCTACCGAGAACGCGCGGGCCACAGCTGCAAATTTCAAGGGGATTCAGAGAAATAACGGCCGCAAATAAAACTATAATGACGCGCAAGCAGCGCGCGAGAGGAAAGTTCGCAGTCCCGCGCTGGGTCCGATTGTGCAACGAGAAATTAGTGGCTTGACGATCGACCTCGTTTTCATTACAAGTGCGCGATCTTGCAACGCACCCTCCAGCATCTCGCCCTCCCAATAGAGCGAGGTATTATCAGCGTGTCTCGTCTAACAGGCTTTTAGTCACAGAAACACAGGTGACCCGTGGAAAAGTGTAGCCGCATACATGAAACATAGATGTCGACAAAACCAAAGGCAAATAATTTTCCCAGACGCGCAGCACGAAACCAAGATGCAAAGCAATGCATCACTTTAAGCGTCGCTGAGCGCTAAGACTAAGAAAGAAAAGGGAAAAAGAAAACATTATTTCACGGCGAGCAAGGGGCGTTTCAGGAAGGTGGATTAGTGGCAACGCCTTAACTTTCAGCAACCATCTCGACTTGAGACGCGAGACGGGTTGCCCACGGCTTCGGATCGAGCTGCTTTAATGGCTGAGTAGATTGGTTTTTCCTTTTACAGAGATCACGTTATAACGGGGGTGAACTGGATGGCACGTTGGATTTCGTAATGTGGCGTGCTGCAGAACCTCGCCATCACCTCTAATAGTATCACCTCCAATAGTATCGCGCAAAGTGCGCACACTTGTGTCCACAATCATCACTTCGCAATCGCGCGCCAACCGCAACAACGTTCGTATTTGATTTCGTGAACAATAGCGCAGATCGAATCGTCGACCGTCGACACACGAATGTCTGGATGCAGCATACATTGTCAGTTGAAGCAAGAGAGAGGTGTACGCTTGTGAACCTAAAGGTTAACAAGTGTGCTTGTGTGAGTTTCGGAATACATTCTATTCGTCCAATGGAAGAGAATTCTCCTATTAAACACGCGCGACACATTCTGAAACTCACACAACACTCGTTGACCTTTTTGTTCATGACTGTACATTGACTAGCATTACAGCTTTAGCAAATGAAGCCATACCATTTTAGAGTTTCCAAGAGAAGATACATTGCGCACTGTAGAAAAGTATGACTTTATGTTGAAGCAATTATGCTGGTCTGTATACTAATTTTCGCTGAGAGAAGAAATGTTATGGTCCGCATCGACTCACCCCTGTTCCGCTCGCACTTACTTTTGCTCTGCTCTTTTTAGCTGTAATAAGTTAGAGTGAGAGGAAGTATATTTATTTCACTCTAACTTATTGCACTAGTTCAGCATTGCAGCTAAAAGGAACGAACCATTTGTTGGTATACAATCAATGTCGTATATCCCACAGCATTTTCAAAACCGAGAATCGAACTACATGAATAATTCTTCTTCCTCGCATCCCCGTATTCGCGGGATCGTAGTACGTGTTTTTCGTGGTCTGCATTTTCTGGCACGCGCATGGTTCTCATAGAAGAAAGAAGCGTACGAGTTAGAACCAGAAGCAGAAGGAATAAAAACTCACCCTCCCTGCGCGGGACATGCAGCAGAATCGGCATCTCTCACGTTTCGGAAGAAGCGCGAATGTGTGCGTGGCTAAGCGCGTATGTGTGTGTGTATAACACATGTTTTACCACACATAGGACACGGCGGTTTTTTCTCGATCGTATTTTATGACCGACCATTTAGAAACGAGACAGGACGGAGACTGCAGCAGAGTGCTCGCGAAGGTTGCTGCTGACTGCATGTGACACGTGCGTTCGCGCCACACCGATTATTCGATCGCACAAAGATGTCAGTTTGAATTAGGCGGTTTGCGAGCAAGTTAAATTATCCAACGATAAATCGACATCGATATTCGGCACCGGGATATCGACATTCTCATCGTTTATTCGTCCCAACATCAAACGATTGGTTATCTTCTTAACAAAAAAAAAATGCGAAAACGTTTCTCGCTTCGCGTGATGCAACATCTGCGCGTATTTAAGCGTTTATTTCACAACAAATACGGGCGTCTCGCGAGTTACTCGCGGCATGCTCGATGCTGTTTTGACTTCCACGAATGTTACGTTACTGCGGGCTAGAGGGAGAGAAAAAGAGCAGGGAGCTGGACAGAACGGGGCAGGTGCAGAAGTTTCATTTCGTGTCCCGGCGAACAGCCTCGGTTCCGTCCAACAGCCGCGCGAAGCTTCGATCCCTCGCCGTTTAATCCTGAATAATCTCCCGCATCGAAATTCTTATTAAACAGTGGAAACAGCTTTATCAAACGAGAGGCGACAACTGAACGTTAAATGACAAGATTATGCCAAGTCGCAATGCTAAAGTGTCGAGATTAGTACGCTACACTAAAAATGTCAGAATTAAACAGTTGTACGCGAAGTACATATATACGATCTTCATCTGTCTATTTATTTAAATTAGTAGGCCACAATAAGTCGCAGAGTCGGGCGTGTTTTTGTTTTTCTCTTTACGAGGGAGGGACAAATCAGGCTCGAGGAAGGGCCCGGCAAGAAAAATCCGTATTGGGCGCGAAGCATACAGGTGCACGAGCTAACGACTATAGCCCTGCCCTGTTCTTTTCAGGTAAGATAAGGAAGAAGAGAAGAAGAAGAGATCGCCGGGCGGGAAGGAGAGACGAGGAAGGCGAAGAAGATAAAGGGCGGGGAAAGGGAGATCAAAGGCACGAGCAGCCAAGAAAGGCAGCGAGGGTGAAGATAAGACGGAGACAGGTCGTATAAAAAAACGAACGAGGGGAGAGGAAGCAATTACGCATGCGGAAGAACAAGTGGATTATTATCAAACATCGAATATCGCTGATACGAGCAAAAAGCGGCGGGTGATGCACCGCGAAAATGAGCGGACATTAAGCCGAGATGGAGGGCGGCGAGAGAGTTCTGCGTGCCGAAAAGTCGAGACATTTACGGGCTGCTCGGTGCTTGCCGCTGGTGCTCCGATTAAATGACCGAAGGTATCGAGAGGTACGTCAATGATGCGTTAGTCGGACGGTGGAAATCATGGTGCTCCCCGTATATATTGAGGGAGCGAGGATATGCTTCTGAGAAAAAAAGTTTTAACACAGTATAACCACTTCCTCCTCCTCCTATTCCTCCTCCTCAGTTTTCTTCAGTCCGGATCGACTTCAAGAGACGGCAACTTCAGCGCTGTCCAAAAAAACACTCGTTATAACCTTATATTTATGCAGAAAAAAATGTCCCGGCGCTCGCCACTTTTCAGCACTCTTGCTGAGATCTTATCAAATATTAAACTGTATACAGGGTGCGGCGCCAAAATCCGGACAAAATTCAATTTGAAATTCTCGCCGTTCTATACCACTGGTAGATGTCGCGATTAGCGTTCAAGTAGCTTGACGCATATACTAAACCATCATAACCTCGAAACAGTCGCAACGTTGAAACCAAGTGCGGAGTATAACCGAAGAGCCGCGATTATCGAAAGTGTTCGCGCTGGGCGCTCGGCGACAGAAATCATTCGGTTCTTCGGGTATCCGAGATCGACTGTGTATGATGTTATCGCAAAGTACAATGAGTCGGAGAAGAATTTCCGGCGAATGTTCACGTGCTAGGTGTTGTATCCAGTGAGGGTGATGTCATGCCACCGCATTTCTTTAACAAAGGGGAAAATGTCACAAAAGAAGTTTATTTGCGTGTTCTGACAAATGTAGTGAAGCCGTGGATGGAAACTGTGTCGTCTGGAAAGCCGTGTGTTTTCCAGCAGGACGGTGCGCCCGCCCACACAAGTCATTTGGTGCAAAATTGGTTGTCGGACAACGTCGACATGTTTTGGTCGAAAGAATTCTGGCCTCCCAACAGCCCAGATTTGAATCCTTTGGACTTCTATGTATGGAGCGTAGTTGAGAGGATCACGAACAAGTCCAGACATCCAAACGTCGCATCATTGAGAGCCGCTATTGAAGCGGCATTCACCGATATGAACCGTGACACATTAAAGCACGTCTGCACACGCTTCAGACCGAGAATGGAGGCGGTCATTCAAGCAAGCGGGGGATATATTGAGCAAATGTGTTCTTTATGGCCTTACAAACAATGTGGTTAAAAAAATTTTGTAAACCTTTTCGTTTTTGCAATAAAAAATATGTTTGGGAAAAATGTATAATTTGTCCGGATTTTGGCGCCGCACCCTGTACATTTATTAACCATTTATTAATTATCTATATATATCAACTATTATTTATTATTTATTTATTTATTTTCTTTTAAATTCCCATTTACCTTGATATTTGATAATATCCGCGAAAGAGAGCCGAGAACAGGCAGAGTACCGGTTATTGGACGTTTTTCCTCGTATAGACTGCGTCTTCTCTTCTGAGCGCTGAAAAAATATAATTTTATCCTTGACGTAATCTTATCATATGTGGCTTGTAGAAAACTTCTTTAATACCAAAAGGAAATTATTGCAGAAAGAAACATTTCTTTGTTAATACAACTGATTTGCTGAACGTCATTTCTAACCTCTACATTACTAGCAAATCAAATTTATGTTTTGTTGGAATAACTGCGCAGTAGCATCTGTCTCTATTTCAGAAATATTGCTACAGCAGCAAATTAAAAGAGCAACAAAACATTTGTTTCCATAACGGAATTGTTCGCTGTCCTACATAACCATTTGTTGCGGGTATTTTGTTAAATTAGTAAAACTATTTTTCTCAATGTAGCTTGACTCCTATTGGGAAAAGCTAGCCAAAGTGTCCAATAAGAGCTAGACAAAGATCGAAAGCCTGCACTAACAGGACATCCTTCTCTGATCAACTTCTTGTGCAACCTTTAGTCTGCGTTAGGCGTCGACTTTGTCTGTATCGACTTTTCTTCGAGTTTGTTTAATGTACTAAATTCGCTGAAAGGTTCTCTTTGAAATCTATCGCAGTGGCGTTTTCTGCCATTCAGAGGCATCAAGTAGGATTTCAGTTTTCATGCACATTAAACGTACACTGATTCTTCAGAATATACAGATGTCAGGGAATTCAGGTCGGAAGTGGCACTTCGCTTCGGGCTTCAAGCATTTCATAAATTTATGTACCTGAAACTTACACTGAACTTAGTCCAGTTAGGTGTATAAGTCTGCGCGATTATAACGGCTACCGAAAGGCCGTCACTTTTTATCCCCGTAAAGGGCTAATAGCGGTGTCTTAGTTGTTAAGCACTCGCGCCGCTAATATGTTCTTAAATACTCAGATATCCTACGGGGAGGAGGAGTATACATCAAAGGGTGAGTCCTTGCTCCGATGGCACGCGAGGTAGACAAAACGAAACGAAACGGACTGCCCCTGCCGCGGATTCGGCCGCGATGAAATACGGTTTGTCCAATTAAGTCGCGATAAGATCGCCGCGGCGCTGGGTGGCGAGTTTTGAAACGACTTCATTAGACTACCCATAAAATTCACTGGTTCACCATGAAACGGTACCGAGGGGCCCCGGAGTGGACTCGCGCAGGACAGGTTAAGGGGACAGGTGCCGGCCGCTTGTCGTACATCACCTCGGGAGGCAGCACCAGGTATACGTCTGAGAGAGCGAGAGATGTCTCGATTTCCACACAAAAAGAAATGATTAGAGCTTATTAGCAGCGATGTCCCGGCCAACAAAGAATCCCTAAGAGGTGCAGGGAGAGAAGGAGGAAGATGAGAGAGAGGAAGGTAAAGGAACCACGCGGAATTCTTTGGAGTCTCGCGTGTGCCGTAAATACGTGCTCTCTTCGATACGCGATATGCATTCGCAGTTTCGCGTGTCTTGAACGACAGCTCAGGCGCGATTTTCACGCCGAGACACGAAGCTCACAGCTCGGACGGCGAAGAGAGCGGAAGGCGAAAGTTTGTTACGCGACTAGCTCTGCCGCTAGTTTGTCTCTCGCGCGATTATGCGGTTGCGTGTAGGCGCACGCGGGAGGCTTTTTCGTCAATTTTTCTGCGTTAGGAAACGAGAACGCGCCCCGCAACGCGGAGATGAATAGAGACGTTTCAGCAAGGAGTAATGATACGGGTTGGCTGGACACGCGCTTGCGCTCGCGCGCGAAGCTCTTCCGCGATGCCGTTTATATCCAACCGGTCTGCACCGACGAGCTCTCTCTCTCTCTCTCTCTCTCTCTCTCTCTCTCTCTCTCTCTCTCT
>NW_022639463.1:2416756-2427571 GCF_010583005.1 Odontomachus brunneus
CTCTCTCTCTCTCTCTCTCTCTCTCTCTCTCTCTCTCTCTCTCTCTCTCTGTTTCTCTCTTTCTCTCTCGCGCGGCTTCTGTTGCTTTATTTCGCTGAAATGAGATCAAACGGCCGGCCATCGGCGAAATTCGTTGCCGCCTCGGCGAAACTCGACGAGCGAGCGCTTCAGCTTGGTTCCTTCCCAATAAGGTCCTTGACTCAATCGCTGTGCGCGCGCGTGCGACGCCGATCGCAGGCGTTGTTTCACCCATCCGGAAGAGAAGAGGCCGAGTGACGGGCGTGTCATCAAGGAGAAGAGTATCAATGAGTAATAAAAGTAGCTACGTCGGAAAAAGGAGAGGCAGGAGGTGAAAAGGGAGCAAAATCGCCGTGCGAATTGCAAAGCCGCAGCGAGAAATGCAAAAGAACGACGCAATTTTTATTGAACGAACGCGTTGGTTAATATACTTGTGTGTAATTAGGAAAATAATACGTTAGCTGATAACTCCATTAATTTTTAACGAGGCCCACTCGCCACTGCCGAATTTTGTGGTCGTTGTATTTTAACGATCACAGTCATCCCTCCATTAATAACGTAATCAAGCAAATTTGCGCTCGCAGGTTGTCGTACAAGCTTCAGTCAATGTCAACTCGAGAGATTCGAGTAATTTTTGAGAAAATGTGAGCATGGATTTCAGTCTAATTTGCTACTGGTGATTTTTCTCGTATTCATTGCACCATTTCAGTTCGAGCAACAATTCTCCGCGCTGATTATCATTGCTGGCACAACATTTTGTCGCAGCTTTGTCGGGCTGCGTTAATACGCATACGTTAGTATACGCAGAACTTTCTTACATTTATCTTATCGGGTTCGCAACGAAGCGTACTTTTGAAAACAAATTCAGGAAATACAGGCTAGACGCACGGTAGTTCGCGGTTGAGGAAGAAGTGAAAGGATCGAGCGGCTATTAGACGACTGCGCAGCAAGTAATGCCCAACGAACCCCACATTTACTTTCATTATTTCCACGTGACTCGCTGAAAATCCCACGTGAAACTCTAATGAATACTAATTTGGAGCCGGACTGGTTCGGCCAAATTTCAGGCCTTTTACCGGGCCAAGCGATAAAACTCGAGTTTGAGGGCGTTGCGTGGATTCTCCTTAAGTTCTCTTTTCTTTTTTTCTCTGTCTCTCTCTCTCTCTCTGTCTCACTTTCTCTTTCTCTCTATCTCATCGCGAGAAGGACCGTAAAGAAGAAATATCACATCACTTTACGCCCTTCGCTTCTCACGAAGAAGAGTGTTTTGTACACCGGTCTTCGAATTTTTGCGCCTCGAAATCTCACCTGCACGATATTCGGTTTCATTTATACAAAAATTGCATGCTGCAAAATGAATATGCAATATCGCTGCGAGTTTAATCAAAATAACAACGCGTGATCTGTCGTCGCACATACCGCATAGAAAACTTCTTGATATCTAATTGGTATCCAACCCGATTCCCTAAAATAATTATAGATTCTAGTTGGAAATATAATGTTTTAAATATGCACTTTTATGTGGAAAAATAAAATTTTTGCTAATATCTTTTTTATACTGAAATTAATAAAAAAATATGTGGAAACTGTAAATAAATTCATTATTTAATAAAAAATATTAAAAATGTTTAAAAATGTTTTAAATTTTTCGATTCTTTTTTCTATTAAATACTATTAAATATTAGTATAAAAGTAGGATTCTCTTTTAATACAATAAAAAAGTTCCCACTTTAATTCTACTTTGATTTTAGACCAAGAACTTACGTTTGGGATAAGAACGGGATCCCAATTTGTAATGAGTTAACCAATTTTGGGACGTATTTGATCATTCTAATCGTAATCTGTGTATCCAGATAAATGCTGAGAAATGTCTTTGCGAGAAATGGAAATACAAGTATCATTTGACAGTTGGACAGCACGCTGAAACTCTCGACATCACATCTTTAATATCTCGAAAGTGAGAAAGGGTGCATAAACGGAACAGTCGGTCGTGTTCAAAAGTTAAAAGTGGACCGGACTCTCGGTCGCGTGGCTCGACGTCAGTTCACGTCGACACATATGCACAGATATATAGTCGGCTACTTGCAAATCACATCTCCGAATACAACTTGGATGGTAAAATGCGGCCGCTCTACTTCGCAGTCGGAGCATTAACGTGCCCCGAAAAAGGGTGTGAGCAATTACGAAAATTACAAAGGATAATAAAGGATGAGAGTCGGCGGCCGCCAGTCGGTTAATCTATTACGTCTTAAATATGCACGCGCACTCATACTCTCACCGTATCTATGAGAAACGCAAGCATCGCGTTATAGGAACGTATGCAAATTGGACGTAATGTCAGATTTCGCAACAGTGAGGGGCAAGAAGTTATTAAAAGTTGCGTAAGAATTCGTGATGCGAACTTATCGTGCGCGAAACAATTCTACTTGAAATCCCATCAGGAGATTTCCGTAAAAATCCTGCGTACGTGCGCGAAGTACACACGGAAACATAAGAATTAATATAACCAAAAATATACAAGAATTAATGAAATTATGAACTTCAAGGTGTACAAAAGATACATTAATTCCCCAACGCACTTTCCACTTAAACGACTTCTCAGCGACTTAATGAAAAGCTTATTGCGCGCGACGATCGACCATGCGGCCGAATTAATACGCGCGAAGAGAGAAAGGAGGAACTCTGCCGAATAAAATAAGGGTTCGCACCCCGCGAGAAGGAAGAGACCCCAAGAGAAGGACAGAGAGAGAGAGAGAGAGAGAGGGGAGGGGGAAAGGAATAAGTCCGGTTGTAAAACCTGCCGGTCTCCTGCGCGGTGCCTTGAGCAGTGTAGCGCTAATTATGCAAAATAAATAAAGGCACGTGCAGCGCACATTCTTACGCCCTCTCTTCGCGTCCCCTTATCCAAGCCCGATCGTCGCTGGCACGCGATTTCAACGACCCGCAATTACTGATCCTCGCGCAGAGAGCATGAGAATTCCCGGCTCTCTCGATCTCACCCGTCGTCTCTTCTTCCTTTCTTCTTCTCCGGCAACCTCAATTTGGTTTGCTCCTTTGCGGTCGTGCTGCACCGAGTCCGCGCGCTCGATTTTCGTACTTATCACCCTCCCCCTCCCTCCTCTCTTCCTTCCGGTCCTCCTTCTGTCTCCGTTTCGCAAATTCGACCGATCGCTCGGCAAAGCGGCCCGACACACAAGCCGAACTTCCAGCATTCCAACCTCCGGGGCATTACATTCGCAGGTTGCTTCAGTACCGCCTCGCTTTTTTAAATGTAATATAATCCTGATTTTAATGGAATTTAAAAGAAAGTACCTATGTTCTGAAAAGAACACGTGATTTCGTTTCCATTATTTCTCTTACAATAAATATATAAGCGAAGCACATGACCAACATATCCCTTGAGCCAGCTAGACTTTCCCTTCTATGGATAGGGAAAATTCCCTATTACACATAAAACGAGGTGAAATCTAATTATTAATTACATTATTAATTAATTAATTTATTTATTTATTAATTTATTTATTTATTTATTTATTTATTTATTTATTTATTTATTTATTTATTTAATTTATTTATTTATTTATTTATTTATCAATTTATCATCTAATTATTTATTACAAAATGTAATGTTATGACAATAAAATTTAAATTTAAAATTTTTATGAATTATGTAAATTATAAATTTACAATTTTGTGAACGTAGAGCAATTATACATGCATCAATGTTCCCCATGATTTATTTAGACAATGTTATTTATGTAGTATTACCCGATTATATGTATTTCACGCTTTATTATTTTGTAGAAAGTTTATGATTTATTTATGGCGCACGTAGTATTTCATGCCGACACGCTTCACGACGACACTGCATTTTCATGCAATTTTTTCCTTCCGTTACATAATTCTCGCATACGATGCATAAACATTCTTACTCTAACTCGTGTTGTTTTCTGACACGCTTCTCGTTTCGACTTTGCGACTTTCTGGGGCAAACTTCTGAGAGGCGCGCAGCGAGCTTACGAAGGAATCGTTCGTGCGAATGACACAAGAGGCGAAATGACCAGCCGCGCGTGTAATTACGCGAATTACATGTGTAGAGAGAGCGCGTTTTGAAAATGAATAGTCTAGCGGCGACGAGAGAAGAGCGATGTTTACGTGGAAACGCGAGATTGTTCGTTTTCTCGGCGCGCCGTAATACATCCCTTGGGAAGAGCTCGAAGACCCCATCGAGAGCTAAATTAATTCTCTGATTACGGTACCACCGAACCTATGATTCCGTCGGCAGGAACGCGGCGAAATGCTATGTCATTTCGGCAAAAAGCCGCGCTTCATCGACCTTAACTTCAACACCAACCCATTTCCAATGTTTCGTAACACGAGGTAAAGGCTGGTCTGTTTCCGGATCGGGCTGAGCGTCGCTCGAGCCGAAACGAAACTCCGACAGGCTTCCAGCCGAAGGCTGCAGGTAGGGCACCGTCCGTGCGCTCGTTGTCGCGAGATCACATTGTTATCGTATCTCAGAAGGCGATTCGATGTATACAAGTCTCCTCACCTCCCGACCAGCAACGGACTTTTTCCTTTATTTGCCGTAGGCTCCTCGTCGCCGCGTCGTTGTCGTCGTCGCCGTGGTATCGATAACTCAACACGCGAGCCAAATTTACACGCTAGGTTAATCCGTGGCACCTAGAAGCGTAATTTGCATAAGCCCTTATCCGATCGACGTATGCCGTTACCTCGGCCGGCCGGATCCGCTTATCCACTGGGTCGCGCCGAATAACACGACCCGAGACAATTATTTCGCGCTCGCGCCTTCTTGAGAGCTCGTGTACCACGATCCTATCTGCGCCCCTCCGCCCTACCTTTCCCATCGTCCGTGTACGCTCACACCACACACAATTCGCGAGTCGCATTCCGCGTACGACGCTGCGAAGGATACCTGTCCGATGTCCTTCCGATCAAATTACCCCGGGCGAGCTGCGTGCGACGAAGCTAATGAGACCCGATCATAATACCGTGGCCGGGAAGGTAATCTTAATACCGTGGCTGAGCTTTGCGCGAGCAGATCTCGCGTATATAACGATCCGCGATGGATTATTTGCATAAGACTAGAGAGGGAGGGAATGGGGGAAATATCCTGGGCGCCGTTGCGCCGCAAGTTCGACGATGATTGATGCCCATCTGTACGATTGTGCATTCCATATGTGACGTATTCGCGAACATGAGACGTATAAATGCTCACAGGATTATATCAGGTTCTTATTATTCAACATTAAACTGTAAGTGGCGCGCAAGTTTGCGCCAAGTCTGGAGAGTGTATTCGCAAAACCTGCTAAATGGGAGAGATATCCTGGGCGCCATTGCGCCGCAAGTTCGACGATGATTGATGCCCATCTGTACGATTGTGCATTCCATATGTGACGTATTCGCGAACATGAGACGTATAAATGCTCACAGGATTATATCAGGTTCTTATTATTCAACATTAAACTGTAAGTGGCGCGCAAGTTTGCGCCAAGTCTGGAGAGTGTATTCGCAAAACCTGCTAAATGGGGGAGATATCCTGGGCGCCATTGCGCCGCAAGTTCGACGATGATTGATGTCCATCTGTACGATTGTGCATTCCATATGTGACGTATTCGCGAACATGAGACATATAAATACTCACAGGATTATATCAGGTTCTTATTATTCAACATTAAACTGTAAGTGGCGCGCAAGTTTGCGCCAAGTCTGGAGAGTGTATTCGCGAAACCTGCTAAATGGGATAAAATCGGCATCTTCTTTAGCCATTCATAATCTAGAAGAACCAGGTTCTTCTTGCAATCACCTGTCCGCAATTTTAGATGTGAAGATCTTTTTTTGAATCACAGAGTGCAGGCAAGAAGTTTAACTACAGTGCTACGGTCGCAGTGGTACTCCAATACGTTGCAAACATCAAAGTCCCAACACTGACTGGTATAAAACTGAATAGAGTAAAACATCCGATTACTAGCATCCCCGTTAATCATTGACACTCTAAAAAATCTAGTTCTTTTTGCGACCAGCATTGCAGTTAAACTTCTTGATTGCACCCTATGATTCGGAGAGGGATCTTCTACCTAAAGGGAACCAGAATTTTGAACAGATGCCGCAAGGGACATCAAGTTTTTTCAGAGTGTCAATGACTAAGGGGTACGCCAGTGATTGGGTATTTTACCCTAGGCGTGTGTAATCGTGCCTGGATCGCGCGAGCCACCGACACGGCGACGCGATGACGGACCAATTCACGTGTATCCTAAATCACACACGATTTACGACACGTTCAGGCCTATTATTCCGCCATTAGTTCGACTACTCGTTCCCCAGAGCGTCGCATTAATTATCCGCGCATTAGGAGATCCCCGCGACGACAACGCCGAGGCGTCTTTCTGGACGGACGGTCCCTTAATGAAGCTTGATAAGCATCCCGATACCACCACGCCGCGGCAAAGTGGACCTCGTAATTTTTTATCGGCCCTACCATAACTTTGATATTTCCGTACGAGTGCACGCACCGTCGTCAGCGTCCCGGCCGATCGTTCGAATTACCACGCGGATCCGTACCACCCACGTGCACCCATGTGATCGTCCGAGGTCGACGAACGCAGGGTCTACCTTCCCCGGGGAGGGAAGGTGAAAGAGCGCGGCGAGGGGGCTGCGGGGTGGAACGCGCCCGATGCACCGACGATGCAACGCCGCCGCCGCCGCCGCCGTTGCTGCCGCTGCCGCTGGTGCAGGCAGACGGTACAAAGAGCATTATGTACAAAGACGTAAAACGAAATGGGAGCGAGATGCCCGACGGTGTCCGGATGAATGGGGAAGACGGGGGTGGAGTGGTAGGAGGCTGACGGAGGAAGAGAGGAACAATGGGCGCGCGGGCCGGTGGAAGAAGGACGACAAAAAGGGAGATGGGAGTCCGAGGCAGAGATGCATGGAGCTACGAGGAAGGGCCGACGCCTCCGGTCAACGGCAGAAACGAACCCTGCGAGAGTTGTACCTGCGCGCCCTACAATGTGCAAAGTAGCCGCGCGGGTTTAGCCGGCGCGATGTGATGTTACGGCACGCCAGTGCATTCCTATCGACATATAAACCGATGTTGCCGCATCGAGTAAGGTTCCATTCGCATTGTTCGCCGGCAGAGTTAATAAAACATGCCCTACTCCCCCCCTTCCTTCGTAAGCCGTGGAAGGATCGGAGTAGCTTCTTTCCTTTTCTTCTGTCGCGGGGAAATAACCTAGCCGAAATTCTGATCCTGCTTTCGAAGTCAGTGTTTCATTTTGCGTCTACTTCGATACTCTGAAGCGATCTGATAATACTTATCAAGTATCTTCTTTTGATAATCTGTTTAACCTAATAACTTTACTAAGAGATTTTCTTTAGAGCCTACGAGTGGGATTTTAAATGTTTTCTATGTCATTTAGAAGGGCTAAATTTGAGTTTATTTTCCATATGCATTAAACATGCATTGACTCTTTAGAAATGCAGATGTTAGAAAATTCAGGTCGAAAGTAGGGCTAAAATTTCGACTCTAGTTTGTGGTAAAATGTCGCAAAATGCTGTTGAAAGGTCAAAATAATTTCTTTCTTTCCTTCTTTCCGAAAAATGTCGCAAAGTTCCGCTGGCAACACACATTATAGCGGAGGTGTATGAAGTATCGACCACGAGTGAATGAAGAAAAGTCCTCAAGTGAGACTTTGTGTGTCCAAGATGCGTGCAATAGCTTGTCGTAATTCATGCGGTACAAAAATGACGACTGGCGATTTAATACAGCTTCGTCACGGAAAAGGGAACGTCGCATTCTGTGCATGCGTGCGCACAACTTTTTATTCGAACCCTTGCCGGACTGTCCGCGCTCTTTAATCACCTTCGACGCATGCATTTAGATAGCGCATAAGCGTATAAGCGACTTCTGAGGATGTACGAGAAACGACGGGAACTTGATTTAGTGCCGCTCAGAGAGTTCTGGTCAAACTAGAAAAAGCCCGTGCCCGAGGATCTTTGGTAAACGCGGCGCGAGTATATCGTTCTCCGACCTACACATTTCGAATAGTTTCTCTCCGCAGTATATTCATCTTCTTCTTCCTCTTCTGTTCCTCCTCCTCTTGCCTTCTATCGCTTCCATTTCCTGCCGCAGCCGCGGAAACGCCATGCATTCGTTATAATAAATCGTGATCACCGAGCGTGATTTTGCCGTTTCGCGATGCTGCAAGAGTCAATTCTCCTCCGACGTCTGCGTGTCTTCTTCTTTGAAACTTCATAGTTCCCCATTAACCAAGAATACCCACTAACTCATTTTTCTATCCCGCTAACGTGTCGCCTCTTCCACATTCCACTTTTGTCTCTCCTGGAAATGAACGATGTTTGAAGTAATCGAAATCTCTCGACGTACTTCACGCTTCTCCAAAGTTCGACAACGTTGTCCAATCGTCGGATCTTAATCCGAAGTGAGTTCTAATTTTTCAGCGTATTCCCTCCGCAAGAATAACGCCCACCGTCGAAATTCGTGGCACAGGTCGCGCGCGGCCCGGAAGGCGCGTCATCGCGAGGCAAAGAAATGGAACCGTAGCCGAGGAGTCGTTACTTTCGGCTTCGCAATGGCGAAGTGAACAGTTCGCTCGTTCCCAGGCTCGGTCCGCGCGGTGTCCGATCGTATCTTCGCGAGGATTTATTGTTTGGTAAATCATTTAGTCGCTGCCAACCTGCTGCAGGGAGAACCGAACTGACGTCGCTCTCCGCAACTTCTCTTTCTTCTTCTTCCTCTTCCTTCTTCCAGCTCCTTCCTCGAGCGCCTCTTGCGCCTCGTTCATCCGCCGTTTCTTCTGCGCGTCTCTTTCCCTTTGCTCGCAAAAATACTCTTTATTCGAGTCCAATTCGGCGGACCCGTCCTTGCGTTCCGGGCCTTACCGATCCCTCGAGGCCGAGTTTCTCAAGAGAGAGAGAAAGAGAGAAAGAAAGGTGATTACCATCGCTGTTCCATATCTTTATCAGCGCGATTCAATCGTCTTCCAACACGCTCGGCTGAAGTATTCGCGTGGTGCACTCATTTGCACAACGGTTTTTGTATATATTTTGTCAAGTGAAATGGTAAAATAGTCCCAATTGCAAGCCACCTCGGACTTCATTGGTAATCGATCACAAGAGGAGTCAAAGTGGCAATACAAAGAGTAAATATTGGTCCTTTGTCTGACTTGATCTGACTTTTTCGGGATGGTGCCACGTCCTTCATGAATTTACTTCCGACGTCCCGTGAATGTTCCAGTTCACTCCTACAGGAGATTTCTTCACTAGAGAAACGACCCGAGACTGAAAACTTTGTTCTTCATTACACTTTTCTCTAATAGATAAGAATAAAATAAAGATATTTGCGTTCTTCTGAATCTTCGGTTGCAGTTGTAACGTCAGATGTCTTGTATACTATCGCTTGAACTTCTGTCATAACCGATTACAGCGAAAGACCATAAATAGTGGTTCGCAATTGTGACCGCTTAACGCGCCGTTAACTTTGTTGAGGAAAAAGTGTGAAAATCGTTAGGCAAACGAGTGTAGTACATTGCGATTGTGTGGAATCTAACTATTCGCGTGAACGTAGCGGGAAGCGGCGAGCCTGATTTATCACCGAAGTAACCGCGCGCGCGATATTTCATCATCGATAGAATAGCTCGGAGCCGCGCTCGGTGCAATCGCGGGGTATCATTCAATGCCTAATACTAATATAGTTCTCCAAAGCAACGCTCCAGCTCCGGAATAGAGTTATAAGGAAAGCTTACGTTACGATCCATAGCTGATTACACTTCTGAAACAAATGGAAATGTAAATGCGACGCATCGTAAAACCGATGAATCCGCCGGCTTGCCACCGGGCAAACGTAACCAATTCTCTCCGCCGCACTTGTCCGGAACTATGCTGACATCGTGTGTGTGTGTGTGTGTGTGTGTGTATGTGTGTGTGTATTCAGTACATGTATTAACTAATGGCCAACGTCACTCTCGTCGGCGATCAGTTCGTTGTTGAGCGGTACCAGGTCGCGCCTTGCAAGGCGGCGTAACGAGATTGTCGGCGACTCATACGCCGCGGTGCCTCAATGAAACGTATAAATATCGAATCGCCTTACTCTAATAACCAGTTAGAGTTTAATCGATACTTCGATTCAAAGTCAAAGTCACAAACCGGTCCTCCATTCGGGCGCGCAACGTTCTGACAAAGTAACTCCCTTATCACCTGCGTGTATCGGAAACCGAGAATGCATTTCTGCCGGGTGCACTTGATCTTTTTCGGCTGTGTGCAGCTCCATCGAGAGCGCGAGGAGGAGGAGGAGGAGAGTGGGGGAAAAGAAGCACACGACAGGCACGCGTCTCCTTCGGTAAGAACGTGCTCCTTCTACCTCCTCCTGCTTCTCTTCCTCCACCTCCTCCTTCCTCTTCTTCTTCTTCTTCTTCTTCTCCTCGGCGTCCGAAGGTCCACGAAGCGATTTCGTGGCGCGGGAGAGAGCGGAAGAGCGAGACGAACGGAGAAGAAGAAGAACCTGATGCAAGACGGGGAGTGCGGACGGCAGAGGACGGGGGAGAAGAGGAGGGGGGAGAGTGAGAGAAAGAGACGCGGGGCAGGAGAGACTGACGTGCAACAGAGGCGGGCAATGCAGAACCTAACCGTGCAGGGTACAGGTGCATCGGACGATGGCTCCGGGAATTCGTGCTCGTTCCACCCTCGAGGAATTTTGTCCCTTACTCCTTTTTTTTCCCGCGCCGTTCCCGTTCGTTCGTTCGTTCGCTCGCTCGCTCG
>NW_022639463.1:2427645-2452568 GCF_010583005.1 Odontomachus brunneus
CGTCCGCCCGCCCGCCCGCCCGCCTCTAGTTGCATAAAATAATGAAAGGTATTACGCTGTGTAAATACAGCCCTAGCGACGGCAGTCCGTTGTAATTACCGTGAATAATTACTACGGGTAATTAATTCATCGCTCAGGGAATGAATTATTTCGGCTGGGACTCGCGCTGATCGTGAGGATGCAACAAGCGTTTTCGAATGTTCGCTCCGCCGGGACAAAAAATCGTCGTATTGCATTTTGAATGAAGTTCATTTCACTTCTTGTCGAATGGACATTGTTGCACGATCATGACCAGATAAGCTATTTTTCGCATGAGCTCCGAAACACATTCGTCTCGTCCGAAATGACGGGGAGAACACTCCCAATAGAAAACAGATTCTGCTAACTCGGATGAAATTCGTCTGATCAAAAGTCGCAAAATTTTTCCTTGATGAGTTTTACAATCGGTATCTAATAGGGGAGAAAATGTACATCCAAAATATAATCTTATCTTTAGCGAAAAACTTCCTTGTATATCCTTTGTAAAGAGGAGGATTCCCTTAAAATCAAAAAATTATTCTAAGTACAATATTCTTAAAATTAGAGGAATTTCGTCTTTCATCTACAGCACAAGTCTTGTTCTTAACAGAAATTTCTTCTAGATAGAAGACATCCTGCTTCACGTAAAATTTCTCTTGATTCAAGAGGAAAAGAAGTAGAAAAATAATATCTAGTAGATTTTTAATTAATAGTTCACCTCATTAGAAGAGGAATACTCTTTCGGCAAGAGTTTTGAGAAAATTATAAGAAATAGCATTCTGCATTTAAGGTTTTTTTTTTTAGACGTGAGAATATATTTTCCTTTTGGTTTTGGAAGAATCTTCTTGAAATCATATATATGAGGATTTCTCCGCTAATGAGATTATATTTTTTGCATTTATCTCTCTTTTAAGAATTACTAAGCAACACATTTTCCCATTGATTACGAGATACATTACGAAACTCAACAAGGAAAGGTTTGCAACTGTTAATGAGTCGACTGTACTACGTACTACGTACAGTCGTGGATTTTTATATTGTATTGTCACTGTTGGGTTCAACGTCTAATTAGGCGGCTCGTGTCGCGTCCGAGAACGACAATCGACAAGTTCCAAATCTCTGTAGAACGAACGGGAAAGGGTGTCGCACCAATTGGAAATCCCAAAGTAGCGGAGGCTGCGCGAAATAGCGGGAAGGAGATCGCAGCCACGACGAACACACCGAAGTAGCGAAGAAAGTGGTGAGGGTAAGAGCCGTGGCGCATCTTAATTCGAGCTTAGACTTCGTTAGCGCCCGTCGAGCGGCATCGTAATGCTGCTCTTTCCATAAAGCCGGATTAAGTCGAGATTAGAACCGTCCGGAGGTGAGCGGTAATCTAGCCTTAATAGCTGATAATCCCGTAGGATTTTCCGGCAAGAGGACGTCGTGCCGCGAACCAGTCTGCCTCCAATTTCGGTCCGCCATTGTGATCGGATCGCGCGGCTTCGTCGGCAATTACTGTGCGAAGGAATCGGGAAACATTACTTTCTCGGCTGGACACGTCGTGTCGGTTTTATTATGATCGCATTGAATGCGTCGCACGACCGGGTTGCGCTTTTGCCGCGATCGCGCTTTTGAACGACCCGACAACGCGTGCCTTGATTGTTGAATGACTTCTCTGTAAAGTTGGCACTTTCGGTCGAATGACTCGCCAGGTGCTACCGGAGATATCGAGGTCGTTCATACAAGACTGTATGAACAGTGAATTTGCGGAATGTTGGCGCGCGCTGTTCGATTTATAGCCGACGGGATATGATGCCGTGCCGGTGAATGCAAATCAATCTCATAAGAACAGTACAATTAATCGTATGGCAAAAATAACAGGTAGACATGCACTGTCCCGAAAAATCCAAATCGCGAAATTCGAAAAACCGGGACAACTCTCCGACAGGTCATAAGGTAGAATACTAGGTAAAATATTAGTCAAGAAATATATCTCGAAGCATACCATTTGCCCGAACTACACTGAAAGAAATTATCCGATAAAAAACTAACAAACGGATATAAAAATGTATCGGTATTTTGATCGGAAATATGCATTTGTTAATTTTTTATCGGATGTTTCCTGATCGTATACAAAAATTCCGATCAAAATTCGGTATTTTGATCAGAAATATTCATTTGTTAATTTCTTTTTAAATAGTTCCTTTCAGTGTACACAATTGTTCGGAACAATTACCCCAAAAAAATGCACGTAAGTGTACTAATATCTACCTATTTGAATCAAATATTTTGATACTTTTTATCTTTTTTTCCAGAATTATTTCGAGATAAATGTATTTCGAGAAATTGCGATCGTGTTTCAATATTATGACTTCCCCGAAAATTGTCTCATTTTTTTTATTTCGATAAATTTTTTTCCAGAACAATGCATATCCAGCAAATAATACAAAAATAAATATAAAAATACAGGAACACGAGGAATCTAATAGTTAATTTGATAATAAAGAGTGGGACGATACACAAGAGCAATTATTGGAAATGGGAACGGTCATTAAGACCGGTTGCAAAGTCGAAGGAAAAAGGACTGATTATTTTTCCTCAGATGCCTAAATATATCGGTCGGTGCGTTCCCGATTTTCAGGTTCTTCGGAGCCTCTAACCGCTTATTTTTCTCCTGTTCAATTTTCCTTCGTCGTCCGGCGAGAATCCCAATAAGTACCCTTAACGACTCCTCGCCACTCCCCCACGAAAGGTCAGAGATCCTCTCTCATTTCGCGAGATTTCTCGGCTCACCCATTTTCCGTTTTTAAGTTAGAAAGCAGAGTCGAATCGATCAAACCCTTACGCGCCCCTTCAAGGTCGACGTGAATGTTTCAAAGTTCACGGATCGCTAAGCTATACTTATCGTGTCTCGAAAATGACGACAATCACCTGAACAAATCCAACCTCCGACTCTGTGTATTCTCCGCGTTCTCCGATATTCCGTTGACGTTTCACTTCTTCCTCATCCTCCTTTCTTCTCTATGCCACCCCTAGCCGCCGGCAACCGGATTCACTTGGTTGCATAGACGCAATGAGTCGGGCGCGGCGCACGTTGCAGTGAGCCTGCTATCGTACGTCGGGTATTCTTTTTGCACCAGAGCCCTCGGCTGGCGTGTTTTAATGAGAAGCAATTAACATTGTCGCATCGGTTTATCCCGCATTAATTTCCAGCGACACAGCACCGGCTAATTATCCGTAAATGGCGACGTCTCTCATCCGCATACTTCACGAAGTCAATGAAGGACTCTATCGCGGCCAAACAAATTACGCACTTACGATTCGGCAAGCGTTCCCCAGCTCGAATGGTAGATATCCGAGCGCAATTACAAGTACACACATCGTCGCGGACGCGATAGGATGCAAATTTTTCCCATGGAAACGTGGTCGTGACGCGCGCATACTTCTGGCGCCACGTTAAGGGGGAAACTCCGATCTCCCGAGAGGCAAACGGATAGAAAGGGATCGCCACGATCACGGAGGCCCTCGCATCTCGAGTTACTAATTAAGACGCCGGTGGATCCGCGATTGTCTCCGAAGCCGAATATCTTTCTCCTTCTTCCTCTCCCTCTCTCGCTCTCATCCTTTTCCCACCCTGCCCTCGTCCCATTCTGCTTGAGTGTTTGCGATTAAATCAGCGCGTCCAATCGAGCGAATTAAGTCTTCGGCGTGGGTGGACCCGACCTGAGAGGAAGATAGGAGGAGTCTTCTGATTATCATCGGACTCCCTCGCGTTACGGCATAAGCGCCGGCCCTACGAAGGCGTTCAGCGTGTCACATTATCCTTCCTGAAGGAGCGCTCATGTGGCGTTTATAGTGTAAATATCATAAGTAACGTTGCCACTTGAGGTCTTCTTAGTTTTCCCATCAAGTCCTCAACGTCTATCATCTGCACTTTTCGCGTTCAAACTTCCTATTTTTCAGATATTTAGCTTCTAAACTTTTAATTGTCACGCCTCTAATTTTCTATTGTGTGCAACTATTAGTATCCGATCTGCAATATCTAATTACGAAATCCTTAACTCCTCATAACGTACGGTCGTTCGCGTACGTTTCACATTTGCCAGGCCAAAGGAAATCGACGCCTATGAGCCCCACGCGCGCGTCCGTCTATTCCTTCCACGAGGAGATTGTCTTCCCCGGAGTCTCCTCGGCACCGGCCACACGGCGTAGCTTTGTCTTGTAAATGAAGCCTCGCTGATTCGTATCCGGACATTGATAAATTCAGCCGCGGAGTTGAGCGGCTCTCCGCGGAGACTCACTTCGCTTATCCTACCCATTCAGAACGAGAGAACGAATGGTCCGGGCTCTCTCGCGACGGTGCATACACCGACGACCTCCTCCGACGGGAACAGAGACGGTGGAGGAGGAGGAAGGAGGAGCCCTCTTCGTGGGAAAACGGTCGAAGCGCGTCCACGCTACTGATCTTCATTCACTGACGCTGCCCACGATCGGCGAGATACATCGTAGGTGCACCGGAAAAATGTAGCAAGTTTAATCATAATCTTTCAGGGGA
Source organism: Odontomachus brunneus (assembly GCF_010583005.1). Classification (NCBI taxonomy): domain Eukaryota; kingdom Metazoa; phylum Arthropoda; class Insecta; order Hymenoptera; family Formicidae; genus Odontomachus; species Odontomachus brunneus. The sequence continues at coordinate 2,432,201 of NW_022639463.1, forward strand.
AATATATCCCACGGTATGAATATTTTTGGAAAAAATCGCACCTGAACGATGGACCAAGATGAGCAAGATTGCAAATTTTATGGTCAGAAAAACGAATTAGAGGCAGAACAAAGTTGCAGTAACAAGGTTGCAAATTTTATGATCAGGAAGACGAATTAGAGGCAGAACACGAAGTGTGAGTTATCTGTTATTTTCGTGCTGCGTTCCCAGGATGAGATATTATTCACGAGCGCGCGATTTGTAGTGCGAGAGAAAGAAAAAAGGAGCGCCACTTGGCAGAAAACTGACTTGTACGGGCCGCGATTATCTCTGATAAAAATCCTAGCGAAGTGGCAGGGGGTACAGCGCGCTGTCCCCTGAAAAATAGATTACCGCGGGGTCTACGGTAAGCCGTGTTTGGGTCTAAAGTTTACGGAATTGCGCAGCATGGAGCTGCTCCGGTCCATTGTACGGTGCGCGAAACATCGCGGAACACAGCCGCGTGGAATTCGCGGCGCGGAACTTCGTCTTCTTCGCGCCAGCTGCGTTATCGACGAGGATCTACCTTGTTAAAGTCGAAGGCAACGAGAGTCCGAAAGTGTCGCAGGGTGTTGGACCAGCGAGGGAGACTGCTTTTGCAAGGTACCTCGTCGATCTTGTCTACAGATAGGTGTCCGTTGTCGTACATTTATCCACGAAACGTCTACAAGGAATGGCTCTTACTCCGAGAAGGAGGCTCTCTGACTTATTTCGACTTTCCCCGCGGCTCGCGTTTAACAAGGCCTGGGAGATAACGCAAAAGGAGGAGAATGCGAGGAAAAGAGGGAGGACTTCATTAAAGTCAGGACTGTCACAGAACGAGTTAAAATTAGTATGCTACAAAGAGAAAGAGGTAGACAGAGAAAGAGAATGAGAAGAGGGAAAGGAGGATGCAGGTAACATTATGTGCCATGTCTGAATTTCCATTTCTGGATCTGCGCACGGAAAAAAAAATCGATAAAATTCAACAGCGCGCCAGGTTTCGTATAAATCTTCTTGATTCAATGTCATCGAAACTAATATTGGAACTATGAAACCAATGAAATCAATTTAAATAACGCTAGTAAGGGAATTATCACAAAAAACGTTTGAAGTAACGAGGAACTTGGAAGCTTACTTCTTATGAATTCAACAATATCTTTTTCCTTCTTATTTAATAAGTCATTTTTGATAAGTTCTTTTTTTCGTAACATTTAGTTTCTCTCTTTCTCTTATCCAATTTTACATCAATTTGATACTCTCCTTTGTATAACGTGGCTTCAAATAAAGTAAACATTATTATTATTCTTTTTCTTGCGTCTTTTTGTCTTTCCTCTTTTTGTCAATCTCACAGGTGATAAACAACTAAGTTATCGATGATATTTTGCATTACATGCCGCATTGATCGTCGATACAGATCGCTGCGACATTTCGAAAAATTTACCTCGCGCCGCCGTTCAATTCGTTAATTCGCCCCTCCGTCCCGACACGCGCGTCGTCCATATTTCCGAGACTCACATTATTTAAATTCAAGCAAAACCGATCACAGAACGGCAGAAACGATAGCGGAGGAGCGTCGCGCGATAAAGTAATGTACGATTACGGCACGTTTTATGCAACAGCCGATCGTTTCGCAACGACGTTCGTGTCAACCGTGCGCGGCTTAAATTTAAAACGGAGCGGCGACATTTTACGAGAAGCGCCACGCGCTGCTCGTGGACTCTTAAACTCTCCGATGAAATGGAAGAAAGGGAAACCGAGAAAGGCGACCTGCGGTGATACTTATTCGGAACGAAACACACGTATCAGACACACGTGTGCAATCGAGCTCGCAGCCGCTGTTATTCGCCCGAATAATAGAGAATCACCGGACAGAATAGCCCAAATAAATAGCGGGGGTGATCGAGATCGTCCGATGTCTGCCGAAATGCACAATCGATCCTGTAATTTCTGCGAATTTCCAGGAAATCCATTTAGACTCCGGCTTCTTGTCCGGCTAAACTTCAACTAGGAGGAACTTCGCGCGCGAGGATCCATTATATCATACGTATACATACATATATATATATATGTATGTATGTGATTATCCGGCGATAGGGGCGGCGAACGGAAGTATCGACAGACATTACGATCCATCAAAGGCGAGGAGGTGAGATGGGAGAAGAGAAAAAGAGAGAAGGAGGGCGAGAGGAGAAGAGCCGGCGAAAATATTTCATCGGAGCGCGTACGCGGCAGGTTCCTCGGCGGTCTCCTCTTAACGGATCGACCAATCAGCTTGCACCGGGCACGCGTCCCATAACCGACTTCTTCCTCGCCGTATATATCCCCACGGCGAGAAGAAACGCCGAAACTATACCAGAAAGACACTCAAGCCGATGGAGCAGGTGTATGTGAAAAACACAGGTGCCCCTCACGCATACGCACCTCCACGTGCGTGCGAGCGCGGACACGGTGAACGGACGACGTCGGCGAGAGGGCAGTGAGGGTGAGAGAGAGAGAGAGAGAGAGAGAGAGAGAGAGAAAGATAAAGAGAGAGAAAGAAAGAGAGAGAGAGAGAGGGCCGGAGGAGGACTACGGCGATCGGACTAGCGCAGAATACCTCTCTTGGGACTCTCAAACAAAAAGCTGCATGAATAAAAAATCACTTATATAAATACGAACGTGGCAGCCTCCGGCGCGGGCTCGATCGTGGAATCGCGAGCCTCGGGTTCCGAGCCCGAGCTGGGCCGGCCAACTTTGGTCATTGACGCAACCGGAGCGAGCCGGACCCTCGTAATTTTTGGTGGACAGCAGCGGGGAGAAAGAGAGAGAGAGAGAGAGAGAGAGAGAGAGAGAGAGAGAGAGAGAAAGAGGAGGGAATGAGAGGTGAGGAAAGGAGGCACGGACACGTTATCGATCGACTCTTGTTCCTGTGAATCCTTTTTTCAGAGTGGCATTGATTCGAGGGTGCGCGTCGCGGGTCCTTGGGACTTCCATACGAGACGAGTCGAGTCGAGTCGTCGTTCTGTCTTACCGTCGCCGTTCAGAGCGTCTCTTTTTCTCAGGACACGATGCTCTTATACGCTTTCACCTTAACTGCCCTTACTTCAGCGCTTCTCCATCCTTTCTCGCTGCCATCTTCCTGGTCTGGGTCCGACTAAGTCCTCGCTTTTATTCACGTAAACGAGACAAATCGACGCTCTACAGTGCAATATGGAGAAGAACTTCTCATTTTCTCTCGCCTTCTCCCGGTATAACGGATGTTATTTCGGAAATCTCTCATGCTGGACGAAAAGGAGGTAAGTAGAGAAAGACTCGCCTTTAATGAGATGGCATCCTCCACAAAGAGAAACCTCATCACGAGGGTAGTCAAGAGAAGTCCTTCCAAACTCCTTCCACGTAATAGTTTCTTTGATCTATCATCATCAGCCATGCTTCACCCTGTTTCCACGAAACCGGAAAGTCTTTCATTTTCAATAGCGTCTCTCTGTTTTCTGGAGTTCGCTGCAAAATTATGCGCGTCATTCCTCAAACGACGTATTAACCCTTTGAATTCTAAATTAGTTCCATTCACAAAAAATATTTTTCTCTATTTATTATCGTTTTAAGAGACTGTGTAATGAGTATATGTACAGCTCTCTTTTATGACAAGTGCAATATTAATAAATTGCACTTTCTTTTTTTGTTTACTACTGTTGGCTTTTATTACTACAATTAGTACTCCAATTAGTGATAAGACAAAAATCTCGCCTAGAGTCATAAAAGAAAAAGAATTGCCAACAACCTTTGACAGTTTGGTGGGGAAAAATATTAGTTAGTTTGACGTCTGCATCGATTTGAACTGAAACGATAGCTCGAGGCAACAACAAGTGGCAAAAGGTACATCCTGTGACGCGTTACAACTGATCTAAAATTCGCTGACGGTGATTCACCGACTGCCTGCGAAATGAACGTCTCTTCACTCTCGATGGCGGCGCGAAAAAGTGGACCAACGGGAGAGAAGGCATCATCATCCTTCTCCTCGTCTCGAAGTCGCGTTTTCTCTCTCGACTCGCGCGGATACTCTCACTTTCGGCCGAACGCGCCGTCGAATCGATCGATCAACGCGAAAATACACGCCAACTTGCGATAGCACTATTACGTTCCGTATTTATGACGCCACGCTGGCATTAATTATCGCGCGCATCGGCGATGCATGCGCACTGCTGGGTCGCGCAGCGCGCCGACGCCGACGGGACTTCGTCCCGAAACGAATTGCCAATTTACTCACACTCATATCTCCCGCGAGAGCTCTGATTTCTTGGTGAGCGCGTCTAAGGAATTCTGCCCTGCGACTAATTGAACGCCCACACCGCGCTGGCCGCGCGTTGAGTCTCGCAGAAATCGATTCTCAACGGCGCTTCTGCGTGAGATTATCGGGACATTTGTCGAGATCGCGTTACACGCAACGCGTGTTAAATAATTAATAAGGCGATCCGCGAGTCGCGCTGACTGCATAAATTGCAGTTTTCCAATTTGCCCGCATGGACAAGTCGACAATTTCGAAATTATCACCCGACCGCCATCGACGCGATTTTACTTCGCGAGTTAATATACGTACATCGGCAAGGACGACATGCAGCACACCTCTGGCGGGTAAGCTGCGAAGAATATTAATGTCATGCGACGGGCGACACTCGCGGCTGCATGTGAATTTTTCGGCGTGGTAGGTGCGCGAAGGGTGAAAATCGGATGACACCGGATACCTGAGTCTCTCAGAAAGGAAGTTTCAATGCCTTCATACGGAGGCCACAATCGACAGATCGCTGTTTGCCGTTCGAACGTCTCGCCGGGGTCTGCGCCCGAGCTGCAGTAGGTAAAAGTATTTACTTTATTCAATGAAGGAAAAAAGGGTTGAGGGGTGGGTGGATCAGATTGCCGGCCGAGAAAGGGTCTCTCTGAAAGAGACTCTTTTTCAACCCCTCCTTCCGCGACTTCCGCCGCGCCAAGGGAATAGATACGTTTATCGTGGCTGTCTTGCCACTTCAACGGGTCGCGCCAAGTTGCTTCTTCGCGGATGTTCCTTCGGCAATTCCGATCGTGTGACATATGTACAATAAAGCAGGATTCGCTCAAACAGCTCGGAACCTGGAGAAGTAGAAACAGCTCGAACTGTGTTAAACAAACTCAGTTCCGAGGCTGCACAAGTCCAACTAACTGCTCTAATATTTTTAGGGTAAAATTCTTTCAATACAAAATTTGTACATTACAAATCCTTGTATAGGAGGTGAATAAAGTAATATAAACATTTAAGAAATAGAATATATTACCGATCAAAGGATCGAAATTCATGAATTCCGCGGAGAGTCCGTGATAACAAAAGTAATACATAGTCTGTAACTTATTTATAGTCGGCCAGTGAAACAAACTCGTGGCCAAAAGCAGATATTGTGCACGCTGCCGAACGCGCTGCAAACTCGACGGTAGTCGGCGAGGAAAAGTTCCTCACTCATCAGATAGCGTGGCTGGCGTGTCCTCTTAGTCCCCGCACAAAGGCATACAAATTGCCACCTCGTGCGGGACAATGCGACAGGGCTGGCACCCCTGGTTCCTTCGGGAGCCCCGCTGTCTCCCGCGCGAACGCGCGCACAGGCCGCGATTCAAGAACATTCACGTGGAATGCATCGCGATCCGCGCCCGATACCTGTGCGCGCTTGAAAACGTCGCGTCCAACAGAAGCTGACGTTATGTAAAGGGAAGAAACTGCTCGCGTCCCACGAGATATACGCTGGCGAATATTCTCTCACCCCCGAGTGCCAAGTATAAATTTTGATTACGTGAGCGTATCGAGGCCGGAAAAGCTTGTACAAAATAATTCCACAAACGCATCGAAGAGGCCACGTACATAACAGAGAAAGAGAGCGAGTCCCGGATGTTCCGCGTGGCGGGCTGCGCGACCCATTTGCGCGGAAAAATCAATTTATCCCATTTAGAGACGTGAAATCCCATGGAAGTGCACGCTTCATATATCTCAAAATGCACACGAGCGCGGCACTACGATCGGTACAGCAAGAAGGGGCAGCTGGACGGCAGCACAGCTCCTCTTTCGCCCCAAAATCCCATTAACAGCCATAAGGATCCGTCCTGGATGACCAGTGGCGACGGTAACACGGCGAAAATCGGCTCTCGACCGGCACAGATGTCACCGTGTCGCCGGTCAAGCGAGCAAATCGCAAAACCCGATCGGCTCGTGAATCGATTTCACGCTTCTACGAATCCTCCACTTTTGCCGCGGCGTGCCCTCGCCCGGCGTCCATGGCCTGCAACATCCTCTGGAAGGACGTCCTTGGCAGGAGCCAAGCGAATGCCGCGGGACCTCGGAGGACTCTGTGGTTGCCGAATTCACGCAACCATTATGAGCGCCCTTTAGCGAACGGCGCATGCTTTGTGATCAGGTAAACGAGGAAGGCCGCTGTGAATTGCCGCGGCCGGATTATCCACAAGTGGACTTCCCGCAAGATCAGTAATTCTACCGCGTGCGCTTAACAGAGTATTCCGTGCAACAATATGAAATCCGAGCAAATCTGTTTTATATAATTATGTAAATTTTATGAGTAGTATAATTAAATTCGAAGCTTTCAAGAACCATAATGCATAATAAAAACAAAAGCAGTTATGTAAGAGAAATATAGAGTGGTCTACATGGGAAGGATTTCTCGCCAATGCAGTTATCGAAACATCAACGTAATATCTTTTCCGCAGATCATTTTTATAAAGCTCAATCTGAAGAGATTTTTTGTAGGAACAGTTCTCTTTGTTTATGTTTGGACACATTATCAGGAGATAAATCACGCGCGCGACATCGATTTCTATGCGTCTGCATAATCTTTATTTGCTAAAATAATTTCAGGTAACGAATAGGTTAATATAAGTATTGGTTCTCGTTAAACTTTTAACTCTCGTGCCTAACTGGTGGTGGAATTGCCCTTTTTTCAATCGAAATCTGCAGCGGAACGTGACCAACTTTGAGTCCCCGGTACTTTGGTGGATCGAAAAAATAGGTACAAAAAATGAAAGGTGATGGTTTTCATCGATGGTGAGTGTTGCGTCTCGCACTCGATCGGCAACCATCGATCCTGTCAACGGCGCATCTCTCCCGTCTTTTCACATCGTGTTCCGTGAAATATGCTCCGTGAATAGGTCACTCTGTACATACAGTATAAGTCGGAGTAACAATAACAAATCGCTCGCGTAACTACCGTAGCAGCAGCGGTATCTTCTTCACGTATAGCCGTCGATCAACCGCACAAAATCGTCGATATTATTGTTGCAGCTACGAAAACATATCTTGGAAAGAGAAGGAGAATGAGAGAGAGTTTGCAAACGAAATTTTCACGCCACAGGATCGAGATCGCGGATACTTTTGAGCAACGGCGAGCCGCTTATTTGTCCGCGTCGCGTTTACAAAGCTCTCCGCTCGAATTTCTCATATGAAAGTCGAGAGCCGCGCATTGTTGACGCAACCCTTTGCTCGTCCGGCCTGGTACTCAGGATGGGCGGGGTATTTTCGATCGTGACCGTACGAAAGAGGCCATTCGCCGACGATGACTCGCGATTTTTCCGCGGGCCTTTCTTTCGATGCCGCCGCGTGCAGCCGCGCCTGTGCGCGACCCAAATTAGCTCGCATTCCTAACCCCGGAAAGTCGCACGCGAGTGTGATGAGGATTACTTGACACAATGTAACAATCTCAAGACACAATAGTGCGGAATTAACACGTCGACTGTCGCCTTAATTTCCGCTATAGACTGTATAGAATCTCAACTAATGGCTGAATTACCAAACCCAGTTAGACTTTCATGATTATCACGACGTAAGGCAATCAATGACGTAAGTTATTATTTTTTTAATTATACTTATGAAGAAAATATATAAATATATAAATATATTGTAATATATAAGTATATAATATATAAATATATAAATATATAAATATATAAATATATTGAATTAATATGTTGAATATATTGTATTGAATTAATCATTAAATTTATAATATACAGTAATGTAAGTTTCTACTAGTCGATTTGGAAAAAGGGGATTCCTTATAAGTGATTTATATGATACTCACATAGAATGAATATATTTATTACATAGAAAATGAAATAGAAATAATGGAGAAATATGAAAAAAATTATCAAAATTTTGTCCAAATAATATGTCATGAAAGCATTTTTACTTATATTGATGCAACAATGAATTTACTAGAAGTTATACTCAGACTTTCACATTTTACACGACATATTCTTTCGGACAAATTTTGATAATTTTTTTCGTATTTTTGTATCGTCATTTTCTATATGATAAATATCAGTGCCATATGAAATACTCATAAAGGATACTAGTACAAGTCGACTAGTGCAGTTGCTGTCAAACTTACGTACACCTGTCTGGGAAGATACGGTGAACGAAATTGGGACGCATCCTTTACCTCGTTTCACCGGCTCTCTATTGGCCGTAAAACCGATTTTCCGAATGCAATTAATTATACTTTATACGCAACTTAATGAGACACGATAGTATCAGCGGTGATCGTCACAGCATTCGGCATGTTAACGAGAAACGAAGGCAATGTCGCCGCGCGTGGAACACGGGATCGATTTTTCTCGGACACGAGAGAGAAAGAGACTCGTTGCCGAAACCGCCATGAAAAATTAAGGTCGGACGCGACTCGTTGCCCTCATGTACAATTAAACCGGCCGTTGCCGTAACGTCCAAAGCAATACTCTTTGTTCCCCGAGATGTTCAAGGAGAGCGCATCCTCTCTCGGTACGCCCACGATACATCCTCCTCCTCGAAGCCCCTACGACGGGATGGGAACGACTGGCCGCCTCGGCGCGATCAAAAGTCCAACGAGGGCTACCTAATTGGAGTGTATCGTTACACATTACATCCGTTAAACGGATCACGCACGCACGCGAGCGTTTTATTTCCCGCTCCGACCGTGATTATTACCGATAGCCAGGAGGGCCAGATGTTCCGTCGATGCCGCCGTCGCCACCACCTCCGCCGCCGCCGCCACCACCGCCGCAGCCGCCGTCGCCGTTTCCGATGACGGCTCCAAAGGATTCTCAATCAATTTTTATTACGTTTCTGTTGTGGGTCGCGTGGCATCGCTTCCATGATTCGTCCCTTTTCGCTCGTTTCTAATCTCGCCGACGCTATTCCACCCCTTCCGCCGCCACCCTTCCCTCCAGCGGCCTCACCCCAGTCCTCTCGCCACCCCTCCCTCCCTCGCCACCCTCCTGTTTTGGGGCCCCAATCTTTATCCGTCGACGTATCTTCATATTTCTTGCCGTCCTCTTTTCTCCCTCACGGGAGAGCCTTCGATCCTTATCCCGGTATCTTTCGGGGGGCCCTTCGGAGGATGAACGACTGGACGTGGAAACGAAATGGACAATCGTACAGCTGTTCGCCTCTCGGAGTGCATCTGCCTCGCATCCAACGCGTGCAGTTTAAAAAAGGAAGCCACGGGGAAGAGGGCCCGATTTCGTGTTTCCGAGTCGCGCCGATTAAACGCTCGGCAGGCGTGTTTGTTGTTGGCTATCATAACAGAAGGGATTAGTCGAGCCGCAAACTCAAGTCCACGTCGATATATGTCCATATAGCTTCTATTGGAAACGAGACAGTTGTCTCGCACGAATTGTGGAGGAGTGGAGGGAGACAGGCATCTCTCCCTTTCAAATTACATTACATTAATCGGCACACGACGAACGTTTCGTGCCAATTGGGTAGGTAAGATCGATTCGTCGATACGAGAATCAATCGTTCCAGACGTATTCCTCCGTGAGCTATAAACTCCATCGGGAATTACGACTCGAGGGATATCGCTAAAGAGGTTCCACGCTCAAGGGCGGGCCCGCCAGCTCGTAAAGTCCCTCCGGCACGGAAAGTGTAACGCTTGCGCGCCTTAAATCTCTCAAAAATCATCCAAAGACGCCGCGTTTTGAGAAAGAAGAATATGAGAGATATATGTGAATCTCTACACATGTGCGTGCGCGAGACAGAATCCTCCAGGGCGCCACGTTTTCGGATGCGCGCCAACGAAAGGAGACACACGATCGCCAAGCACCGTTGGGACAATGGCTTTAATTGATGCGACAATATTTGTGTCGGCCGAGCTTACTAAAAGTCACCCGATTTATTTAGGACGAAGTGGGTCGTGTGTATACATACATTTATCTACTTTGTGCCCCCGGCGGGTACATACACACGCGGAACGAGCATCCGTTTTCCGGGCGACGTCTTTGCTTTTTTTTTAAGCAAAGACGAGGGACAGAATGCCCGGTCGCGGGAAATTTTCGGTTCATTGTCCGCGGTCGAAGCGCGCGCTGGCCGTCTCGGTTGAATTAAAACCACCCTCGGCGGACAAATCGTACGGTGACTTCTTCTACTTCTTTCCCTTCATCTTCCTCCGGGGACGTCAAACATGTGACTCACGAATACGTCCCCGTTGACTTGTTTAACTTTGAATATATCAAGTGGCTTGACTCAACCAAGTATCCACGGGAGAACGAACAATTCGGAAGTTGTAAGCCGCTCTCTCAAATCGAGACAACGATGTGTATATATAAATATTCTCTCTACAGAATGAAGTTGGTATTGTGAAGTTGGCAATTTGGGACAAAATGAAAAAGCTATTTTAGACAACCCCTCTCTTTCTCACTCTAACTTGGAGCGACTGTCAGGAGCCATCATATTCCTGATTTAAACATAGAGGGTGAGTATCATCTATAACGTTAGATTTTAAAATATCTCTGCTGTTTTTTTTTTATATTAGAGGAAAACGTGTAAGGAATAAATAGTTTGGCTTATGCATATCTGTCGTTGTGGATCGATAGATTCCTCTCTCGACTGTTCAGCCAAAACAGATACTTGAGCCCATCAAGTAGAACCTTTGTGGTAGCCGACGGTCCGATCGTCCATTAATACAATTAACTCGTAATTAGCGTCGGCTCCGTTGGAACGAAGGACGAAGGCCAGGCGGCTACCTGTCTTTGAACGGTAGGATCGTAATCAGCCTTAATTCGTGCTGAACCTCGTTCATCGACGCAATCCATCAAGAATCTTCCGTGGAAAGCGATTCTCTCATAGCCACGAATGTACATTGAGGCTGTGAAAGAAACACCGATTAATTAAAACCGGTTGAATTAAACCTGCTGCTCGCTTAGGCGGAACGGAATCGTCGCAACGGCGATTCTATCTGAATTATCCCCGACACGGCTTCCGATTTGTATTATCGCTGTAAATAATAAACAATGGGATATCCGATAACGTATACTTAGGTGAAACCGTTTCTCTTCGAGCGAGGAGAGTGTATTTTGTTTCTGTGGAAACAGCTTGTGGAGCGGGTGGCGCAACCGAACGTCGACTGTATTTCTGCGGTTCGGGTAGTTTCAGGGAAAGGATTATGGAAGCGAGTTGCGCGAGCGAAGCTCGCCGTCTGCCGATCGACTTTGAGGAAAAATATCGTGTTACTCGGTATCGATAAATACTTGTAAAACCTAACGACTCGATTTCCTCACTTTTTTCTCCCACAAAACCACATTTGTTGTTTCAGTCACGTCGCAGGAGTAACGACCACACTTGTGTGTGCACTCAAAGAAAAAGACATGATGATATCAACTACATGAGTGACAATTACACAAGTTTTACATGTGGAATTAATATATACACTTTGATAAATTATTTTGTAGTTAGTACTTTGTGCCCCGTAAAGTACTCGATATCTTTTCTCTCTCCTATCGTTTCGGAAACGCGTCGACAGACTCTTTCTGCCTTCTGCCGTCTATCCACACGACGGTCCCGCTTTCGAGACGCCTCCATGACTCTTGGAAGTACACTCGAGACTCTGGAAGTGGCTGCTTAAAAAAGATTAAAGAAGAAGCCCGATCGGAACTCTCGCACGACCCTCCCTCGGCGGAGGACCCATTAAAGTCAACGGGAGTGTCCTTTCTGTCGGAAGTCTCGGAAAATGGATACCCCGTATGCACAGGACGCGGAAGGGGACGACATCACGGGGAAATCCGAGGCGGGCCGCGGGACGAGAAACAGATTTCGTGCTTTCTCTCCTGCCAGGAGAGAGAGTGTACGCGGCGCCGCCACAAGCGGCTCGCTCTCGCGCTTTCTCGCTCACCCACGCGCACGCACAATGCACGCACGGGTGCACAATGCGCGTCAGGCGTGATGGATCGTTATGGATATTAAAGATTGAGATATACCTTCTCCTTCTCTCGGTACATCTCGATCCGGACGGTCGATTTCCCGGTAGATATATCGTGCCCTTCCAGTACATAAAATCGCGGTCTGCAATAAGGAGAGAAAATAATCCGGCACAGTATAGTGTTACCCAATATGAGAACCACTGTATGTTGACTGTAAATAAGGCCAAATTGACTAACCACGAGTAAGTTGACTAACCACAAGTCTACTTGCCCCGACATGTAAACAAGACCTGGGGGAACATAAACTTTTTATATAAGCTACCAGTTTTTACTTACTACTGTACCCAAAAAGTAAGACCAATTTAAATTTTTTTTTTTAATCTTTATTTATTATTCCAAATCTATTTCGTCGCCTTCAAAGTAATCCCCCTCAGACACAATACACTTATGTCAACGTTTTTTCCAACCCTCGAAACAGTTGTTAAAGTCGATTTCCGGAATGGCCTTCAAAGCTTTCTTCGATTCAGCTTGTATCTCTTCAATCGAGTCAAAACGGTGTCCCCGGAGCGGTCTTTTGAGTTTAGGGAATAGCCAGAAGTCACACGGTGCTAAATCAGGTGAATATGGTGGTTGTGGGACGATATGGGTCGAATTTTTAGCGAAATGGTCTCGAAGAACCAATGCAGTGTAAGATGGTGGGTTCATATCTATCACTGCAGTGTGGATTTATATGCATCACGTAATACGGTTTCCAACCGTAGGGTTGGAAAAAACGTTGGCATAAGTGTATTATGCCTGAGGGGGGTTACTTTGAAAGTGACGAAATAGATTTGGAATAATAAATAAAGACTTAAAAAAAAAATTTTAAATTGGTCTTACTTTTTGGACACAGTAGTATTATTAAGAACTCCATAATAACGTCGTTTACAAGTTGCAATGCGGTAATTGTGAGGCATCTTATGTCGGACAGACTAGTAAAAAACTCTCTACGCGTGTCTCCGAACACATGAGAATTCCAAGGAGTGCTACGGTGGAATTGACGGCTGTCCAGGAACTGCTCAGATGGTCAAACGTACCTAGTAAATGGCATCTTGATGAAAAGATATCGAAGTGAGTTTATCATGACGATATTGTAGGAAAGCGGGACAGAGAGACGGAACGTTCACGTGATCCCGAGATCACCCTCGTGCTATTGACGAAGACATCGAAACGAGAAAAAGGGGTGGGACCCGCTGTGCTCGGGAATCGTGAGGATACATTCATCGGCGCGAACGGGCGTTGCCGCAGCGCGCTCTAAATCTCCCGGGAATCATTAAACTGCGCCATGGCTCATTTACAAATTTTCAATTCGACCACTCGAAGGTCCAGCGTCTCGGGACTTCATCCTCGACTTCACCCCTATCCGCGGGCGCGCGGCAATCTCCATAGATTATCGTGTTATTTTCCCGCTCTGGAGGTGAATAAAAACGAAGGAGCATCGAGACATCGAGACTATCGGAGGGGATGGCGGGTTCAAAGAGTTCCCTTCGCGCGCGAGAATCAGGCGAGGGAGTCCGACCACGAGAGGGCCACGCGACTTCTTCCTCGTGGGGTCCGGCTTGGACGCTGCTCGTAAATCCATGAGAACGGTCTCGTGGACCACTACCCAGCTGCACGCCGCTCGCCTTCGGGGTTGAATTTAGAGATCACAGCTATCTCGGAGATCCGTGCATCTTCCTCTGGGGCCGGACGGAGCGAAATATGGGCCAGACTGGTAGCATTTGATCCTCACGATTCTTCATGCCTCGCCTCGCTCCTTAATTAAGAGGTTAGAGATATGCACTGGATATCGTTGCGTTCAACTTCCAAATACAAACATCAGAATTTTATAAATAAAAAGGGAAGGCGTACGGATCCACCTTAAATCTAACGTGACCGGGATACTTCTTTGCGTGCAGAATGTTGCTCTTAAAGTATGGGAGTAATCGCGCGGTCCTAATAATCTGATACAACCAGATCGAGATGTCGATCGTAAATCCGTAGGCAGTTTCGTGAACTACTACCCCGTTCGTTGCTCGCCCTCGGGCTCAAATTTAGAGATCGTGGATAGCCCGGGAAGCCATCATTACGGGTTCCCATCGAAAAGGTAGCAGGAGATCCGGTCTGCAAGATCGTAAGTGCGCGCACATTGTGTAGTAGAATTTTTATTTTAATTAATAAGCGCATACAGTTGAAGGAACATCTCCGAAATTATCGCCGAAGTTTCGGATACGTTACTAGCGAAGACGCTACGGATTATTCCGACGTATGTGAAAGTACAGACACGCGAAATTATTTTGCATCGGTTGCATCGATACGCCCGCGATCTCGCGTAATAAAAGCACGATGTGGATCATAAATTTGGGAGCGGTATTGTAGACTACTACTTCGCTCCCTACTCGCCCTTGGCCTCAAATTTGAAGATCACCGATATCCGTGGAAGCCATTATTACTGAGGCACGATCGGAATAGCGTTGTCCACTTTCGCCGTCATAAGGGCCCCTTCTACATTGGTCGCAAAGTTAGTCGCGCCGCAACGATGTTCGCAAACTCACGGCGCAAACTTGCTGTGTAAACAGCCATGCTGTAAACTACGAGCTACACAGTTTTCAATTAGAAGAACCGGGCTCAGAGTTCGACCACCGACAGCTCCACGAAACTGTCTACACACTACAAATGGTCTACTGCGAATAGTGCCCTTCTTTTTTTTATCAGAATTCACGAAGGGGCCTCGGGAGCTCGCATCGAAATTTGGGCTTCGATCGTTTTTTTCCAGCCAGATGATAGACGATACCAGTCGGGGCTTACGCCCCGAAAAGTGTCCCATAAACCATCACTGAAACACCGACGGTGAGCTGGTTGCCGCGAAGGATAACGGTTTTACCTGCGTGCCAGTGTTCGGGGTCCCGACCTAGTCCGCTCGTCGATCACGGATATTTGGGGCAGGACTCCTTTTCCACGCGATATCATTCAACGACTTTTCTACCTGCCTGCGTGTACCGCTCGTCTCTTATTCCACGACGAGCATATGAAGAAAAAACCCGATCTAAATGCAACGGGTGATTCAGAAGTACCACCTATCTACGGTTCGACTAGCAAGAAATAAGGAGTAATGGTCGAATTGGGAGGATTCGCGATTGAAAATTCGATTATGTAGATCGAACATACAGAGTATTGTATGCGATTGAATAGGTAATGCGAAGATATGTGTATGTATGGTGTGCGCGATACTTCAGAATATTTTAGATTCGTGCTACATAAACGTGAACGGTCACCTTGTGTGAAATGTGCCCGATGTGATCGTCAGGCGTAAACCACATTTCCAAGACCTTTTTCAATCCCGGACTATCTACTTCAAGAAGTGCCGACAATCCAAGAGGGAGAAGGAGAAAGAGAGGGTGATAAAAAATCGAGAAAAATGCGGGCGCGCGACGCACGACGTTCTCCCTCTTTTCTTCGCGGAATCATTTCGAAGTTAGAATCAAGGTTTAATGCCAGTACAGGCACGGCCTCGCGTACGTGAACAATGTGCGACAACAATGATCGCCTTCCCTTTCGACCCGGATCACAACCCCGCGCCAAATTTCCATCAGAAATCGCCTACCTGCAAACTCAATATTTCGTGACCCTTATTCTTAAAAAGAGAAAGAAAGAGAGAGGAAGATCCGAAGGAAGAAAAAGTTGAAGCACGACGCGGCCTCTCTCGCTGAATGCCTGATTATTCTGCGGATTTTAATAAACATTAACTTAGTGAGAAAAAATCAACAACAATGCGCAATTCAGGAATCATGAATAGCGAGCAGCCATCTTTCGATCCGAATTTCCGCCTCCAGGTAGCAGTCCCGCTGTTTCAAGATTCCTCGACCCTTGCTTCCACGGGAGCAGACTACCACGACGATGACGACGACGTCGGCGACAACGAAGAAGAAGAAGACGCAAAAGAAGGGCGCATCCGATCGTTGAATGCATAATTACTCGGCAATCAGTTTTTTCGCCGCACTTCATTTCTCGGTAAAAGAACGAGCGAGTGATGTATTTACATATATCCAACGACATAGGCGTAACCTGATTGATACTAAAGTGCATTTACATCCCCCGAGTGCGTCGACAATTTCACCGTTAATAGATAAAACAAAGAGAAAGTGAGGGTAAAGATAAACAAAGCGCGAATAAAAATGCAGTATCATGTATAGTCCACACAATAGAATATCTAAAATCAGAACGTCTAAAAGACGTCTTACCGATATCTCTCAGACATCGGAATATAAGACATCTCTAAGACGTTTCTAAGTCGTCTTATATCCCGATTTTAGACGTATTGTATCGTGTTGGAGATATTTATCCGTGTATACATGACATAAACAAAGATATATATTTCTATTTGTTGTATCAGAGTGAAATGGACTACATCTCCACGATCATGAGGAGAATCGACAAGAGGGAGCCCCGAAAATCCGCCGTGTAATTTGCGCGCCATTAATTCCGTCGTACCCTCTCTTCCTCTCGTTGCCGAGAGCGTCGAATAATTTTCCGTCGTGAGAACCTCGCGGGAGAGTTTTTTCACCCGGACGTTAGACAAGATCCTCCAGGCCGAAGAGGACGACGCCACGTTCCCGCTGGTGCGTCCTGGAGACAAGAACGCTTAAAGAGGGGCACGCAAAAATATTTGGAGAGGGTCAGATGAAAGATGGTGTAAACAAGAATAAAAATGACAGAGATAACTCTTAACCCTTTGTGCGTGCGCGAATCAATTTCGTGTGATCCCGAGATCTCTCTGGTTTTCTCTCTCTTCCTTTCTCTGGCGTGTAAAATGATTGAGCCGCTCCATCGTTCTTCATAGACACGCCACCACTCGACGGAACTAGCACCGTCCAAATAGAGAATCTCGAAAATTATGCTCTATCGGTTCTAAAAGTGTCCTTCCGGTAATCAAGGGCTCAGCGGACGTCAGGAACGAAAGTGAAGAGAACTTCCATTTTCTCGTCAAGATCTTCCAGATAATTGCAGTCGATTCCGTGAGAGACACTCGAACGGCGACGATGGAGATTACGTGAAAACCCGACAAAAGGACGTTCAAGACGCGATCGGCGTCCTTTGAGACCGCCCCTTCTCGAATCGAGCTATTTCCGGTGCACTCGACTTACATTCAACGAGATATTTAAGTAGTTTCGCCACGTGCGCTCTTTTTTTATTTAATTTGCACATGTAAACACGGATTTGATCTAATTCCGATATTTCTACAGGATCTTTCGCATCAAAAAGTCACGTTTTAATTAAAAGAATGAGAGAATGATTCTCTGTGTACACATTAAAAATATGAAATATACATTTGCTATTGCGGGTGTATTAATGAAACAGTCGATGGAATAACTATAGATTTTTAATAATAGAATATATATCCCGCAAATATATAAATTAAATGCTTAATTCGCGAAGTTACCACGATACTTTCTTTCTAAAGTACAGGAAATAAATAAATACCACTACTTTTAGCAAGAGTTCCCATCAGTTCTCTTTCTTTTTTCACTACACGACGAAAGATTGGTATCACGTTACCGACATGAATGCGCGCAGATGCTAAGTCGGCTATCTCTGCAGATTAGGTAAATTAACGGAGCGAGCCGGAAGAGAACCTCGCTCACACGAAACCTCAGAGGCGGAGCGGGCAGTTTTCCGCTCACGTAAAACAAGCTAGCGTAAACCACGAGGGCAAACAACACCCGACAGTACAATGCGAGAAATCGATACCCAGGCAAGACGCAATGTCGGTCCCTTTTAGAGGATAGAAACTCATTTTGAGAGTTTTTTTTTTTGTTTTCGGTCGAGACGAGAGCGCGTTGAGAATTCTGACGGCACATGCGTCGTTCGTCGAATTTCCTCTAAAGAACTCGACTCACACGGTTGAAAAGGTAATTCTGCTCTCGGGTGACCGACTTACTTGCGACAGTTCTGAAATATTTCACATATTTCAATAACAGCTAACAGTCAATGGAGGCAATTTTCTTCTCCGGCGACGATTTTCCGTGAAACTTGAAACGACTTCGGTGCCGCGCGAGTTGCATCTGCATTCTCTTTGGTAACGCGATATTTGGCGCTGCAAAAAACGAAGGAGAAGAGAAGGGAGGCGAATTTTTTATTGACGATTCGACAAATGGTCCGCTCGCGGTGAAAGCAGGATGACGTTAAGGATACGCGAAGATCTTTATTGCTTCCAGAAAGTAAAAGCAAAAACTCGTTACGATCGCGTTCACCGCCGTCGTTACGTCGATCGGCTCGCAAAATAATTATGGAAGTATTAGATTCTTATCGTGTTATTTTCTAACCGCGTTAAAAATCTGCTCGTTCTTTATTTGAAATCCAAGTTTGCGTTTTAAACATCTCTTTTAAAGAAAATTTTATTGACATTCCGTAACATGGACTATAAATTTTCAGTAAAATTTTGCCGAAGCAGGGAAACGCTTGGCAAAATTCTTGTCGAGGAAATGTCTTGAAACGCAATCCAGATATTTGCATCATCATTCCTTAGGTCCCTTCATTTGATCCTGAAACAAGCGCCGGTGCGAAAGTCCAAATAAGCGAAGAAAGTATACCCCTCGCCGCGAATGAGGGATCGTCGAGTCTCCCGAGCCGCTTCTCTTATCGCGACACGACGAATTCGCGAGGGAAAATATTCGAGCCGGTGAGTTTAATGCGTGCCTTCGTCATCGTCTCGCTTAACAAACCAACTAACGTAAGGAGGAGAAGGAGGGAGGAGGCAGAGGAGGAGCGAGGAGCAAAGGGGCCCAGTTCTTGAATATTTTACGCGTAAGGCAGGCAGCTGCCCCGAGAAGATCGGATCGCTTTCAAATTATCCGGGCGACTTGCTTCGAGTGCCCCCGCGCCTCGCCTCGTGTTTCGCACGCACACGCGTGCATTCCGCCATGAGGACTCGAGGTGAGGCGGCGGCTGCCGTCGTCGCCGCGCAACTCGGCCACCTTTCATTACTTTTAACCGATCGCGAGAAATATTTCTCGGGCCGGTCGCGCGCGACGCGCATCTCCTTCCGCTTCTCTTCTCACTCCTGCCAGGAAAACTTGAATAAAGAGGCGAGCGTGACGACCCAACGGCAGCCCGGCGTCGCGTCAACGCTGACAACGATGCAGCTCGCCGACGTGCACACACCGTAAAATACAGTTCTCCATTAACGTTATAAAGTAAACCCTATCCTTTTTCTCCAAATTGATCGCCGTGTCCGAAAGTAATTTTCGAAAGGCGCCTTTATCGGCGCTATTATATTGCGCGCGATGCATCGGGCTTTTTGCGGAACTTAATCTACATCGAGAGCCGCAGGGGAGTGGAGATAATTACCCAGATGAAAAACGCGGGACCGAGAAAGTTGTCGTGCAACGGGCCACGTGCCTGGCATGAGATAATGAAAGGTGCCATTTTTTTATCCGTTTTATCTCCGGCGAAGTTTTCGGCCCGTCCGCGCAGGAGCGGATAAGAAATTCGCCCGACACCGAAACCGGGAGAGCACGAAACTCGCAATTAATTGTGCGCGACAGTTCATTATTAGTGAACCGCCGCGTACGAGATATTTTGCAAATTAAAGGCGAGTTTTAAAGGCAGCCAAACGTAGATTGGCGATTAAGAAAAAGGCGAGCTCGTGTACCTAATTACGAAGAGACGGATTTAATTTTGAGGTACGCGCGAAAGGGGAGAAAGGGAGACAAAGTGGGCAAAAGGAGAAACGTAAGTGTCGTTTTATATAACGAAACGGCAAGAAGTTACACGACGCCGGGACACACAAATTGTAATGACCGCAGGCGTTACTCAGTTCCTTCTATCAAAATCCATCTCGCCGCATTATAAATGTCCGAATTATATCTCGGGAATTAACGTTCCCATATAATGTATGTCATAATAATCGCGACTGATGCGAAATTTATACTTGAGATCCTTCACACACAGCTCAGGATCTTTATTTGGCAAAGATACATGAATTGGATACACTTTACAATACATATAATATATATAAGCATATTATAAGCAACATCTGTATTTACATAAATATATTATAATGTACATATAATATACATATAATGTACATATAATATACTGAAATATATATTATATGTATAATATACTGAAATGTATATTCAATTCATGTATATGAAATTATGTATATGAAATG
>NW_022639463.1:2452578-2460755 GCF_010583005.1 Odontomachus brunneus
TATATATATATATATATATATATATATATATATATATATATAATATTCACTTGATTCAGAGTGAAAAATTCATGTTACATGAGTGAAAAAAAATACTCAAATTCGAGTGATTCATTAATTACTTTTCGAGTGAAATTTAGAGGGCACCAAGAAAAAAATCGTCCTCAAACGAGAACAAAAGGTGGACCCGATTACAGCGCGTGGCGCGAGAATTCACGTGGATCATCGTCGGCGAAATTAATCGCCGTGTCGATTCGGTCCACCCGAGAATAATGATCAATTGATTTCACCGTAGTGCGGCCTCTCTTTTTCCTCCTGTGTCCCTCTTCATCTCGGCCGATCGCGGAAGGCGTGCCTGAGCTACTTCATCCTCCGACGTGCTCATGCTCTTGCACTGCTCTTCCCCATGCGCGAGCATTCCGGATCGAGGTCGACTTTCGTTCCTAAAATTCGATCGAGGAACGTCCGCAAAACGGTAGCTGTCCGGTAAAAAGGACTCTACCCGATGCCGCCAACTTTTTCGCCCGGCTAATGTATCTGCAATTTGTTGTCCTTAATTACTGTCGACTTGCACGCAACTACTTGCTCGCAACAATGCTAATTGCAGTGGAACTCGCAACGCTTGGTACTCCCTCTTCGCGTTCCGCCAGCTTTTCCCTCGCTCACGACACTAGATCGGTATATATCTTACGAGATGTAGCTGTAGATGCGAGCAGTCCAAGTAGAAAAGGCGACCTCTTTCTAGCCTCTCTCTAACTGGTTAGGAATTCTGCCTAGTTTTAGTACTGGCTAGTTTTTGGTTAGTTTAGGTGACGCTTGTAACTGGACAAAATTAATGAGTTTCTGGCAAACTTCTAATTAGTTTTTGAACGGTTTCTAAATAAACTTTTCTACATAGTATTTTATCAAATAGTTTATTATAAACCCATTAATTATTGAAATGGTTTATTTTTAATTATCATTTTTTCTTGCCTAGCTTCTGGCTAAGAAATATTAATAGTATTTTCTTCTGTTCAGCTTTTGAACAATCATTGTCCTATAAATCCTAACTAATAAAAACTAAGCCAGTTTCTGGCCAGTTTTTCCTCGAAATTTTTCTGCCTGGCAGCTTTGTCGATCGACACAAATCGGACAAATGAACATTTATTTAACGCTGATGATGAAAATTCAATCGGTCGGGTGCAGGCTAATTCACCGCATTCAACCACGCTCCGCGCATTATCCCCGTTCAAATGGTTCCTCCATGGACGACTATTGACGCACGCACACCGATGCCGGTACCCCCGGGGAGATCTTTTCCCGATGCCGAAGAAAGGGTTGCGGTTCGGCCAGCTGCGCACCCACATCTCCACGACGAATGGACTCGTTCGACGAATTGACGTTTTCGATTTCTCGGCGGGACGATCGGCAATGACTGAGACGTTTCTACGCTTTCGATGGATTTTTTCGTTGTAGCCTGTCGTGCGAGCTTGTCCATACTTGGACGACACAGTGAGATCTCAGACAGACTTAATAATTAAAAGAATTTTCGATAATACCAATCTAATCGAGATGTTTATTGACGTGAAAATATGACGGAAGGAACGAGAACGAGGAAGAAACGGGCTCGGGCGATATTATAACGCGCCGTTCGATTTACAGCAAGATATTCAATCGCCCGAAAGAGCAAACACGCAATTAATAACAGCTCGTTCATTAATAACGGCAGAGAAACTCACGCGCCGCTCTCTATTCGGCTATTAAATCACCCTAAAACGGCCTCCGCGGCCGGCCGTAAAAATCCTTTCGATCATCCCGCGGCCCGTGGCACCCGGGGGTGAAGGAGTCTAATTATTTAGCCGACCGAACGGTTCCTGCCGGAAAGTGGATTATCCGGCAGATCCTCCCTGGTGAGGGGCGAGTAAGACACGACCATTCGTTAGTATCCATTACACACTCTCCGCCAAGTTTGTATATATATTGCGGCTATCGCAAGTTAACGAGGCGCATTAATTATTTTCACTCGCCGAGTTCACGAGATACCCCGTCGTGAGAGCTCCCTTCCTATGCACAATTACGGATCCTGCGAGCCAACTCATCGGGACCGCTCGTCCTTCGGAGGCGCACGGGGAAATTACGGTTGGACGAAGAATATAGTTATGGTGCTAAAATAGTAATCAAAACACACACTTGTGGTAAAAGTGCCAATTCTTGGATACGTACATGATTCTAAATATCCTCATTGTATTGGTTTTTCAGTACAAATATTTAAACCTTCAACTTGATGTGTAAATATTTAAACCTTTACTACTTTATATGTATGTACGCGCACACACACACATATATACACTGAGAGAAATGGCTTGGTGAATGACCCCATACTCGTCTTATGAAAGTAATATGGAATTTATATGCGATATCTGGTTCGCATATCCAATATTCTGATTGCGATGCCTCAACACATCTGATAGTCGATACCGAAACATTTAGTTGTAGGCACCTAGACAGTTTGGTAATTCTCTCTAGACGTGCGGTACTATAGATATGACGCGATAGTTAATTGTTACTCGCTGTTAGACATTTCCTTTTTCATCTATAATAATTTGTAAAGACGTCGGTGCTATAAAAGAATGGATGCTGAAACCGTCAGATATTTGGGAGAATGGAATTTCTTAAAATATGTCGACAAATTTAAAAGTAGGTATATGAAGATTGTATGCAGTAAGCATATGAAAATTATATATATAACTGTATATATATATATATATATATATCTATATATATATATATATATATATATATATATATATATATAAACGGTATGCTGAAGAATCCTGTAACAAGATATTTAATCAAAGATACCAAACTATCTGGTGAACGCATTATCTAAGTAGCATTACAGTGATACTTAAATATGTTTACTAAACCATACAGCATATAATTCATTTGGTGAAAGTTATATATATATATATATATATATATATATATATATATATATATATATATATATATATACATACATACATACATACATACATACACACACACACACACACATATATATATATATATAGGATGTCTAACACGTATTGACACACATATGTAGATAGAACTCATCAAATTGAACACAAAATTTCTCTACCATTTTGCAAATAATCATGTAAATTTTGGTTATTAATTAAAGAAAATTGGTGCATGTGATTGTACGCAATAACATATATTATATATATATTATGTTAAAAGTTTAAATATTTGTATTTAAAGGCTAAAACAATAAGAACGTCCAGATTTAGAGATACGTATCCAGAAATTGGAACTTTGACCTTACAATCCAAATATTATCTACGAAGATCT
Organism: Odontomachus brunneus; assembly: GCF_010583005.1. Taxonomy (NCBI): domain Eukaryota; kingdom Metazoa; phylum Arthropoda; class Insecta; order Hymenoptera; family Formicidae; genus Odontomachus; species Odontomachus brunneus. The sequence goes on from NW_022639463.1 coordinate 2,455,912, forward strand.
CTCTTAAACTTGCATCATGATGCAGCGCTAAGTAATATTATTACGAATAATTATCGGGTGAGTTTTCTCCGGTGGAGAAATCAGAGAGGAGGAAGTCGAGGATCTCAAATGTCAGTAAAATTGGATCGCTAATTGATGGATCAGAAAAAAGAAAACGACTACAAATCGACTCATTCAGCTGCTAACGGAAGCGCCTATATCCCTCTTCCGGTTTCAACCCCTCAACCGCCAAATTGTTACGTCACGGTTACGTCGAGATTCCATCTTCTTACCTGATCTCACGAGATCTCGATCACGATGCGCGCGAGGAGCTCAAAAAACTCTGGAAAAACTTTTTTGCCGTCCCTCATCTCTTTCCTGTATCTCGCCGTTGCATCGGTGCTGACAGGCGATGCAAATGCAACTCTAGTCTTTCCCTCTGCCCTCGTCCTCCTCATTTTGTTTCCACTATCAGGATCCGAAGAAGAATCGGAGGTGCCTGATCTCTTGTGTTATCTTCTATTTGGAGGAAGAATAATTTAATATCCATTCAACGAAATCTTCCATGTATATTCAGATCATTCCTCGAGACTGCCGTGCGTCGCGAAAGCAAGCAGCCGTCGAACACGTGAAGGATTGAGTAGCGGAAAACGTCGTGGGAAATAGCCCAAAATACATTTCATCGCCGAGACGGTGGTCAAAATTTTCAGAACGCACGGATGCAGACCCGAGTGTTCCCACGCGCCGAGAAGCCGCTCTCTTCCATCGCGGGATGAGAATTCAAAACATTCTCCGTCGTGAAAGACGGCGAGAAAAAGAGGGAGATAGAGAGTGTGTGTGTGTGTGTGTACTATCTCTTCTGGACTGTCGTAGGTGTGCGCGTTGTAAGATTCTACCCAGTACGAAATTTTCACTAGCATAAAATACTTATCGCTCAGGTATACGAGGCGACATAAATAAACAAATATTTAATCGACTGTGTTGCGGACCGACCGTCATAAACGTGAAACTTATTTCGAGGCTTGGGCAGCGTGAAGAATATCGCCTCCCGAAAAAGGCGTTAATACTCCGGCGACAAAATGTTTATTCACGTCTGGCCGCGAGGCAAAAGGAGAAACATTGACAGAGGAAGATAAGAGAGGGAGAAAAAGTCTGGCGCGTGGCGAGATGTCTCCAAGATGCTTAGAGAACCAGAGGGGGCAAAAGTAGGAAGATAAGAGAAGAAGAAGAAGAAGAAGACGGGTCTGATGCGACGCGTCGGACCACGTCTCGGCCACGCTTCATATTCCCGATGCATCCACCAGGAAGGACAGACGTTCAGGGTGCCGATGGCGCGGTCTACACGAGCTGCGTGGGGGATTTACTAATTTCTGGAAGGCTGAAAATGGCACACGGGGCCTCTATCGGCCGTCTAGTCACGCATCCGCGATGGAATCCCGATGATAGCCACTATTCTCGCGGCACGTGTCGCAGCGTCGGCACACCCCGAGGCGATGGCATTTGCACGTCCGCAAGTAATAACGCTCGCCCATGAAAACGGAAATTCCATATTTCGGTGTGATTCCACGTCCCGTATTATACCCGAGGTGAGAAACGAGTGAGAATACCTCTCTTTGTGCAAAGACGAAACGGGTTTGACGATCGACGACGTGACTCTGGAAATACAACTCGTTACAAGCGTTGGAATCAACGTCAAAGTGAAAATCACGCTTGGCCGGGCTCGATTTCGCCACGCGGTTGCGTCCATATCTCCATGGACATATAGACCCTTATCCTGAATTCTCTTTCAATAAAAGCAGTTTGCTTTTCAGGAGACTTGTAAATCACTTTCAGAGATATTTTCAGAAGTATCAAAAGAGAATTCAGAATAAGAACCATGAAATAGAGTACGCATTCCTGTAGGAGGGATGAAGTCAGCATTGATAAAAGAGAACAATAGGGAGTAAGATACTTTCCTTATCTAATTGTCTATTTGATAGAGAGAACAAAAGAGGAGAAGCGACTACATGATCAATGCATCCTCTCTTTCTTTCCCTATGTTTTACTTTTTCTTTGATTTCTTTTATATATATCCCTCTTACTGTGTAACAGCGAAAACATTTGACTTGGCGTATTTTTGTCCTTCAGTCTCAGCAGTCCTATAAGAGTATTCTATAAGGGAAAATTCACACTTTGGCTGAAAGGCAGAAAGACAAAAGCCAAGCCAAACTCACGCTGGTAGTAAGCAGTACATTCTGCGAAAACTATTCACTACAAGTGCAAGTTCTGATTGGTTTTCTACCTTTCTGCTTTCCTGTTAAGGCGTGAATTCACCCTGAGTCTATGGATATCTCGAATGGGTTCGTCCGCGCGGGGAAGAGCTGCACGTTTAAAATGCCACTGCGGCAGCGTGCGCGCTGGGAGCACAGTAATTTCTGGAAGGTGGAGGAATGGCACGAGACCTCCATTGGCGATTCAGTCACGAATGTGCGATGGCATCTCGACGTTGGCGCTGACGGGAGTGCGGGCACACGCTACCCAATGCGGCAACTTAGAATGCCGATCCTACGAATAGTGAAAAAAGGAACGCGCCGTTGTATGCGACGTATATAACGTATATAATGATGTATGAATATTTATGCGCTTTGTAGACTTTGTTAACTTTGGGCAGGCGGAGGAGAAAGAGAAGAAGAGAGAAAAAGAGAGAGAGAGAGAGAGAGAGAGAGAGAGAGAGAGAGAGAGAGAAAGAGATATCTCCAGTAGGTACACGCGATGCCGTACGTAGTAGTATCTCCCGCGGCATAACACATTGGGAGAGGATCAAAAATCACTGTTATTAGCAGCAACTTACGACACAGGAACTACATCCTCCACGGAATGCGATATGATATATTCCCGTTTAAACAGCTCGGGGACCCAGCCAGGCTTTTTTTTCTAAGCCTCCGAATCTCCCCTCTCTATCCCTCTCTCTATATATGTATATAGATCCTCTTTCTCACTCTATCTTCTTCTCTCTATGCGGTGTACGGGACCCCAGGAGAGGCCAGATTTGCATAAACTATGGATAGCCCCCAGCGACGATTATACGTCGATATTTTCGACAGAGAAATTACGCGTAATCTCGGAGAATTATCAACACTAATGCGCGCCGAAAGACCGTGGATAAAAGCGAGATCGGCGCGCGGTGCGCGCGTCGCTCCGACTACGTTCGTTAAATACATGCGGGTTCGGACGATTAATGGATTACGATATCCTTCCGTTCTTTGCAAACAAAATATGCGCGTTTGCTCTCGTTCTCGTACACCTGTGCCGCGGTCTCGTCGAAATAAACGCGGAGGGTACGGTGATACTGTATGTGCGTGTCCCGTGATAAATATACATCCGGCGCGCGTTCCAAGGAAGACCACCTTTCCACGTAATAGTAACATGATTATCAGTACGATTCCTCCCAAGACGTGTAATAACGCTGATTTAAGGAAGCAAATCGCCGACGTGGTGATTAAAGTCGGCAAATTAAAGGCGTCTACCAAGGCATCGGCTCATTATTTGCTTCACTATTGTCGATTACATATACATAATGCATGAGTGAGTTTCTCGCCTGGAGTTTCGGGCGGAGGAGAGCGGAGGGAGGGGTGGCTCGTTTTCCAGAAGTGAAACGCCACGAGTTACGATTTGTGTGAGGTAACGTCACGGTCAAGGGGGTTTTCGTTATTAAGGTCGACCGTGTGCCCGCGGCCGTGCCGTAAAAGTGTCTTATTAACGCAAAACCTCAAATGAAGAAATTACTCGCGCGGCCTCATGAGTGAATAGCGGCGAGACCGCGCATATAATGGAGTGTAAATGGCGGCGTTGTGGCGTGACAGGGCGAGCTGTGAGACGCGTTGGGCAATAGAAGCGAGAGCACCGGCGCGACGAGCCCGACCGGATTTTTTGAAGCCGCGAGCAGCAGGAGGCGCGCGTTTACCGGTGCAATTAGTATGTTAACGCAGTGATTTTAATGAAGTCCGCGGTGAAGCGCGAAACGGTAAGGACTCGATAACGGCCGAATCCCGGCGACGCATGCAAACGCACAGCACCTCCGGCGGCCGATTCGACATTGACTGGTCGCCACCTCTGCATGCCGAGTCGGCGCAGCTCGCGATGATTGCCTGGCAAGAAGCGAGGAGACGATGTGACCCGTGGCGATGGTTCGTAACTTCGCATTTCGCGCTCAGCGCTAAATGAGTTATTCTCGGGCAATTACACACGAGGGGGGCAGTGGGATAAAAATGGATCAGCATGTTCTTCTCGTGCGTTCTTCTCAAGTAATTATGCGCGCAACAGGTCTCTCGATTCTCCTCGTTGTCGTTACACATTTCTCCGATTTTTCTCCTTGTCATGCAGCACGTCACGTTGGCATTCTTCGGCTCTCGTTCGATTGGTAGCGTGTAATTCAGGCGCAACAAATGTCCTGTCTTTCTTGAGTCGCGTGGCGTCTCGCTAGCAATATGCCTTGCACGTCCCGAGAGCAGTGTGTTCTACACCTGAAGGGTGTAGAGAGACACTAACTCCCGGTACCTATGAAACAGACTTTGTTCTCGTGTCGAAGTTGTCGAATGCGTTGTTGTTACTGAATGCGTTATTATTCACGTTCTATCTGCAATTGCCTGTATAAATATATAACAATTAATAAATTTGTAATGTGTGAGAAAAGCAATAATAACTTATTTCACAAACTAACGCAATATTCAAAATTGGTATTAATCAAGTTATTATTACTCTTATTGAAACTAATGATATGTAATGATTGAGTGATTTTTATTCTGCCAAGTTGACAAATAATTATATAACATATATATATATATATATATATATATATATATATATATATATATATATATATATAT
>NW_022639463.1:2461447-2475986 GCF_010583005.1 Odontomachus brunneus
ATATATATATATATATATATATATATATATATATATATATATATATATATGTATATCTTTCTCTTTCGTTTAACACATGCGTAGAAATGACGATAGATATCGGCGGATCCCGTCACGGCGTCAGACTGAAAATCTCTTTCCGTCTATTTGACGCGACAACGAGGTGTATACCCTTCGCCACGAGATAGCCGGCGCGATAGCCGGCGTTTCCTGCGAGTAGCTGAAGAGGCACAAGGCTCTCCGCGACGGAACACGAAGGGAAGAAGAAAGATGCGTAACAGCGCCCGATAAAGAAGGAAACAGAGAATGACGCACGCGTGAATAGATAAAAAGCGGAAAAAGCGACGGACGGAGGGTGGGACGACGGCCAGCAACAACGAGGCGATTCAGCCGTAACGCCCGGGTCTTTTACTACCTCCATCCATCTCACCTACCCTCGGCACTTTTTTTCTCTTCTTCTTTCGGTGAACAAATATCGCGCCGTATCTACACCCGCACCGAATGCGGCGGCAAGTTGCGCGCACAAGAGCACGTGCCGCCACGCTCGGTGTTGTGTTGCACCGCTGCTTTTCGAGACGCATTTGGTTGCACCGGTACGCTTTCGCGTCAGTTCCTCCGTGTTTAACGATTTGCACGCTTATCTACTTCCTTTAACCTTTTCCTCATTTACAGCATTCGGTATAATATCGATCCGATACCACAGTTTCTCCAAGAATAAAACAAGTGGCACGAACTCTGTGTACAACAAATACAACTTTGATAACCAACTCGGGTATTACTACCCGAGTATTAAGGATGTACCCAGGTACACAGAGAGAACGATTTGTTGAATCAAATGAACGCTTCTTTGAAATGGTCCAAACAAATTTTTTTTGTTTTTTTGAACACAAAAATATTTCGTTTGAACACGGAAAAAAAAGTTTGGTTGAATTAACCAAATATCTGGTCGAATATGAACGATCCAGAAATTCCAATTGAAGTAATCCGAATTCTGTTTAAGTCAACCAAAAATCTTGTTAATTTAAACAGAGTTCGGATTACTTCAATCGGAATTTCTGGATCGTTCATATTCGACCAGATATTTAGTTAATTCAACCAAACCTTTTTTTTCCGTAAACTAAATATTTGTATTGCGTCAAACAAAACTTTGTTTGATCAATCAAAAAATTTGTTTGGACCATTACCCTTAAACCCGTAAACCTGAAATCCATAAGTCCAAAACAATCGTCTAAATAATAGTGTACGGAAAAAAAGGTTTAGTTGAATTAACCAAATATCTGGTCGAATATGAACGATCCAGAAATTCCGATTGAAGTAATCCGAATTCTGTTTAAGTCAACCAAAAATCTTGTTAATTTAAACAGAGTTCGGATTACTTCAATCGGAATTTCTGGATCGTTCATATTCGACCAGATATTTAGTTAATTCAACCAAACCTTTTTTTTCCGTAAACTAAATATTTGTATTGCGTCAAACAAAACTTTGTTTGATCAATCAAAAAATTTGTTTGGACCATTACCCTTAAACCCGTAAACCTGAAATCCATAAGTCCAAAACAATCGTCTAAATAATAGTGTACGGAAAAAAAGGTTTAGTTGAATTAACCAAATATCTGGTCGAATATGAACGATCCAGAAATTCCGATTGAAGTAACCCGAATTCTGTTTAAGTCAACCAAAAATCTTGTTAACTTAAACAGAGTTCGGATTACTTCAATCGGAATTTCTAGATCGTTCATATTCGACCAGATATTTAGTTAATTCAATCAAATCTTTTTTTTCCGTAAACTAAGCTGTAACTAAATATTTGTATTGCGTCAAACAAAACTTTGTTCGATCAATCAAAAAATTTGTTTGGACCATTACCTTTAAACCCGTAAACCTGAAATCCATAAGTCCAAAACAATCGTCTAAATAATAGTATACGGAAAAAAAAGTTTGGTGTAATTAACCAAATATCTGGTCGAATATGAACGATCCAGAAATTCCGATTGAAATAACCCGAATTCTGTTTAAGTCAACCAAAAATCTTGTTAACTTAAACAGAGTTCGGATTACTTCAATCGGAATTTCTAGATCGTTCATATTCGACCAGATATTTAGTTAATTCAATCAAATCTTTTTTTTCCGTAAACTAAGCTGTAACTAAATATTTGTATTGCGTCAAACAAAACTTTGTTCGATCAATCAAAAAATTTGTTTGGACCATTACCTTTAAACCCGTAAACCTGAAATCCATAAGTCCAAAACAATCGTCTAAATAATAGTATACGGAAAAAAAAGTTTGGTATAATTAACCAAATATCTGGTCGAATATGAACGATCCAGAAATTCCGATTGAAATAACCCGAATTCTGTTTAAGTCAACCAAAAATCTTGTTAACTTAAACAGAGTTCGGATTACTTCAATCGGAATTTCTAGATCGTTCATATTCGACCAGATATTTAGTTAATTCAACCAAACCTTTTTTTTCCGTAAACTAAATATTTGTATTGCGTCAAACAAAACTTTGTTTGATCAATCAAAAAATTTGTTTGGACCATTACCTTTACCCGTAAACCCGTAAACCTGAAATCCATAAGTCCAAAACAATCGTCTAAATAATAGTATACGGAAAAAAAAGTTTGGTGTAATTAACCAAATATCTGGTCGAATATGAACGATCCAGAAATTCCGATTGAAGTAACCCGAATTCTGTTTAAGTCAACTAAAAATCTTGTTAACTTAAATAGAATTCGGTATCGAAATACTTCAATCGGAATTTCTGGATCGTTCATATTCGACCAGATATTTGGTTAATTCAACGAAACCTTTTTTTCCGTGTGCAAATTAAAGAACGGGCCGATATAAAATATCAAATATGAAATGTCATGTCATATGCTATGTGCATGCTGAGTTTAAAAAAAAATGGCGTGTCACGCTTGGATATTGTCCTTTGTTAGATATCCGATAGTAGCTTAGGGTACTGGGTGTGTAGCTGATGGTAGTACTCGGTACTCTGTGATGCTTACTTAACCGAATAACCGATAATATCTGCGTATCTTAAGTGTTTGCGAGTGTAGCTTCTGGTAGTATCTGTGTACTTGATAGTAGCTGTGTGCCCGAGTAGTGCCGGGTATGGAAACTGGGATATGGAAATATCATCGACATAATGACAAAATACATATACACGCTAAATAAAACAACTCTACTACCACCTTTCGTCGACCACGACACGTGCGTTCATATAATTTGAGAAGCGAATAAGGGGTAGGCTGGAAACCATCGCGTTTCACGCTGAAACGATCGGTTTCTCGTTCGAACTGATATTTACGGGCACCCTCACGGTGTCGAGCGACGTCGACTTGTGCATTACACCTCGTCGAGTACGGTACAGTGCGTGAGCGCAAGCCATAATCCGGGTGCGATGCATTCTGGTACGGCTACGTGAGAGAAGTAATTGAGGGGTGTCTGGACTCTCCCCAGAGACGGGTCAGCCGTGTTAATGATTTCGACGCCTAACATTATGGATCGTCTCTCTCTCTCCCCCTCTCTCTCTCTCTCTCTCTCTCTCTCTCTCTCTCTCTCTCTCTCTCTCCCCGGTTCTTCGCGAGACGCGAAATTGCGGAGCCAACGTGCTCTTCGGCCTTGACACATTAACACGCGCCGCCTAACCACGTACTTCCAAATCAATTTCTCGTGCTTAATGAACGACTTCGTCTCGATTTCGCTTGCTCGAGCGAGTTATGGTCCGGTGAAGTGCGTTTTTAAGAGTTCTCACCTCTCGCGGGGCGCGACTTGGCCAAACCAAGAATACGCAGCAAATACCACGATAGTCGTATTTTCGAAACGTGAAGTCCGCTGATTCCTTACTCTTACAAATCCTAATTATAAAAAAGATTTATTTCTCTATTCCGTAATTTAAGAAGGATGAAAGCAAATTTCCTTCGCAAACGGATATTCGAAAGACGCCGTAAAGTTTGTAACATTTCCATTACATGATATACGGGAGGATAAAATGCGAGGAACAAAATAACGTGATAAAAGGCGGATAAGTTCCGTGATGCTCGAGCGAGCTTCGACGCGGTCACACTCCGGCGATTTCCATCGACACGTTTTTTTCGCCGGATTCTTTTGTACGACAGAACGTCTCGATACGTTCGAGCGGCTCCAAGAGCGATCTCGGAGATTTTAATGCACGCAGAGTAAATTCCGGACCCCCGCAGACGATGATTTTACGGTCGAAGGACGGAACGATACCCGTCGCGCCTGTGATTCGACCTCTCCCGGGGATAATAATAAAGGACGGGGAGGGGGGAGGGGGGGGGGAGAAAAAAGGAAACGTCGAATCTCTCCTGATCGGCGGAAGCCGGTCGTCGTTAAACGTCGATTCCCTGTGATCCCGCCGCCCCTATCTGCACGGATAAAATATCATCGAGTCGAATCATCCTCTTTCCTGTCCCGATATTGTCGCTGTTTAAACGCACGAGGCTTTAATAATGCGCAGCGTCGTCTCTCAACAGAGTCGACACGGGCTCCGCCTCGGCATAATTTTCCAATCGACCATCGGACAAGCCGTTCATTTCGCGCACGACCGTAAACGAGACAACGCCACGCTGGAACACGCGCATAAATATAAAATGCGTTGCTGCACACGTAGAAACGTTTGGCGCCGGGCACGCGAGAGCGCGTATAATGTCTGAAATTTCCATATTATCGTGACGGTCGCAAAAGGCAGAAAGAGAGAAAGAGGGAGATAGAAAGAGGGAAAGACAGAGAGAGAGAGGAGAGAGAGATCGGCCGATGAAAGCTCGACACATTGCAGAAGGTGCATCGAGGGTGTAAAGACGGAATTACTATTATCGAGAGCGCCGATACTTTTTCATAAGCGGCGAGTCGTGCTCATGACTCGTGTAAGCGCTCAAGTAGCGCTCGAGCGGCACGGTCACCTGCCTTCACGCTGGAGTGACTTGTAAATCACTCCACCGAAACTGGGGTACGTGCCGCGCCACGGGAGACAAAGGGGGCCAGGTCGGACCGGCGGGAAAAAAGGGCCCGGTCTTAATCGAGGCAAAACAACCACGTCCGCCGGAACGAGATGGTACTCTTTCGCGCGTTTCCTCCGAGCTCGCGCGCGGTCCATTTCTCCGGCTCCTTCGTCTTCCTTTTCTCCTCCTTGCGCGCTTTAAGAGCTCTTAAATTTTGCCGAGGAACGGCCACTGAGCACTGCGCTCTCGCGCGACTAACCCGGAATTATATCCACGGGTTTCGCAAAGTCGACATAGTACCTTAATTGTCAGAATTGGAAAACTTTTATCCAGTGTCTTAGCTATTCAGTTCATTTTGGAAGATGATAATTAGGAGATACATGCAAGAAACGGTGACACATACTTATGATACTCAAAAGTTACCTCCATTTCTGCCTGATAGTCCGCACGAAGAACAGGTGAATTTATTACGAGCTGTGTGGACTGATAATTCAAATTATTACGAGTCCAAAGGAATTAAGGGTTATAAGATTCTTGTCTTTAATTAAGTCTTGTTATTTCCGATAATTAAGTGTTCGAGCAAGATAATTCGCGGCGGGGCTCGCGTGGCGAACCGTCGGTAGGCAGATCTAACGAAGAAGAAAGTACGAAACCCGAACCTTCCTCTACGAGACGGCGCGGCGTACCATACGTCAAGAGTTAAATGGGATTTTTAGGTCACACTCGCGGTTCGCCGTCGCAATTTCAGGCGCCGAGCCGACCGTGGCTGGACGTTGTTTTTCAGGGCGCAACCGGGACAAAATAAGACGGTTAATGCAATATAAGGCGCAATGCCGGCCGAGTCACGTCCGCAACGGGGCACGTGCAGCACGCGTGCTTCGGCTTCGCGCGCCGACAAAAGAATCCCGAAGGAATAACCTGCCTACACCGGTCCGCCAGGCAGGCGATACTGCAAAAATACACGATACGTGTTTGGAAAGTCGGGATAATTCGGGGACACGCGCGACAGTCGTCGGCGATCGATGTGGCGTTGACTCATCAGCTCTCAGCTCCATTCACACTCAATCGAGCGATTTCACCTTTCGCGATCGAAACTGGTGAGCCAAGAGTTATCCTCGCTCGATCACGTCTGCCTTCCAGTTGTTACTCATCTCTAGACTCTTATAGCCCAAGTATCGAGTTTTGGTCCTTTTTCGCACGTATCGTATTCGTACTCGGATGCTCGCCGTATGCCACGATGGACCACCAGATGGTCCACGGTGGTCTGCTTCGCCGGCTCTACCATCTGATGCCAAGCTTTCGCGCTGCCTCTTCGGGCTGCGAGAGCCCGTCGCAAAACAAAACGGCGTCGACATACTTGAGTCAGTATTCGTAGTTTGATCTTATATTTCTGATCATCTTAAGTTCATCTTCAGGTACTGTACGGAACTATCGTTCCATCAGAATATCTGAAGATCGATTTAAAATTGTTTCCCTTATCGTAAAAAGAAATATACATTTATAACACGGCGAAGAAAGACAAACGGGGGTATCTTCAACGTCTCGCTCTCACACCGGTGAGGAAGATGCGGATGCATGCTCGCCGTAACTTCATGATTCGCTCAAAAGTCGTGCAACCTGGCACATTGAAAATGCCGCGGTAGATGCGCGGTAGAGCAGCGTCAGCGTGTGCTAATTCCGCGGTATCCTGTGTAAAAGCGGGCGCCATATACCGCGTGCGATGTTACTGTCTTCGGCTCACCCGACTCGGGTATCATTAAGGTCCTGCGAGAGGCGGGCACCTATTAAAAGGCAGCCAATTTCTATTGCCAGGATAGATAATAATAGCGCCGTAGTCTCTCTATGGGTTACGCCATAAAATCCCCCGTAAACCGCAACGGTTTTACTTTCGTGTGCGCGGCCTTCTTCGTCGCTTTCTTCTTCTTCTTCTTCGTCATCATCATCATCATCATCATCATTTTCTTCTGCTTCTTCTTCTTCGCGCTTCTCACTGTTCCTCGCCTCTCGCTCGCGCTGGCAAGATCGTAAACGGTATAAATGTTGCCCGAGAGGTACTTACCTCGCTCACCTTCTACCTCTTCTTCTTCTTCTTCTCCTTCATCTCCTCCATTTTCTGCTTTCTCTCTCCTACTTTTCCTCCTTCTTCTCTTTCTCCTTTTCCCGTGTGCTGCTGTATTCTTTTCTCCCGAGTATTTTCGCGGGACTATGCCAGCAAGGAGCACTTGCACTCTCAGTTTCGACGACCTCCTATCGTTTCTCAGTCTCGCGTACGCGCCTCGCGGTTCGTCGTCAACCGAACGAACGCAATAAAAATTGACAGTGTCATGGAATTCCATTCCTCGTCTTGCCAGACACAAATCATTTTAATGGTATTCGGCAAAATTTACTAATTATTATCCTGTTACATTCCTCAGACCTCCGCATATCCTAAATTCCAGCTGGTTGTAGTTTCGAGAAGATTGCCCATTTCCTGGAAATATTATCCATTATATCTACTTATAAGAAATTTCTCGTAAAATTTTCTACCATAAAATTCGCAAAAATATCTTATATGTGATACGTAATAGAAACTCCCTTGATCTGTGTAAAGAATTGGAGAGAACTGCGCGAAGTTTACACACCAGGACTACTCGCAGCCGCTTCTGTCGATTACCAATTTCTTCAGTTTCACGAGGCAATTCGCAGTGCTTTATGCTTATGCGCGACGCGATAACATGTGGTCGGCGGTCCGGACACCATTTATAGTCTCGCCCCGATCCACTATTGCGATTCTGTGTTTCACGCTTCCAGAGACTATATATACTGACTCGCATGTATACTCTGCGGCATTGTTTAACCACGCAATCGCGGCTTCCGGGGCAACGAACTCCACACGGTCTTTTATACATCTCTCTATGCGAGTCCCGACGACTGGCCTATGATACAATCGATTCGATCAAATGAAAAAACACACAGAGTATCCTCAATATATTCATCATTAGTACCGTCTATTTCGACTACTTGAGTACTCAAGTAAATACCTGGTTATGGAAACCTGATAAGCTGAATATATATGGTTATTAGGATACTTTAGTATATATATACACTCGAGTATCCTGGTAATAATTATGGATTTGAGTGTACCAGATTACTACTTAAGTACATTTCGGTACCAGAGTCTTTCGACAGTACTCAGGTAAATACGTAGGTTATGGTTACTATCCTGAATATAGTTGTCGGGATAGTCTAGTACTCGGGCATCCTAATAATTATTGTGGATTTGATTGTACTAGAATACTATTTGAATATACGCTTAGATGCCAGAGTCCTTCGAGAGTACTCAGGTAAATACCTAAGTTATGGTATTTGGATGGATAACCTGAATATGGTTATCAGGATACTCTAGTACTTGGGTGTTCTGGTGATTATTGTGGATTTGATTGTATCAGAATACTATCTGAGTATACGCTTAGGTGCCAGAATCTTTCGAGAGTATTCAGGTCAATACATAGGTTATGGTTATCAGGATACTCTAGTACTTGGGTGTTCTGGTGATTATTGTGGATTTGATTGTATCAGAATACTATCTGAGTATACGCTTAGGTGCCAGAATCTTTCGAGAGTATTCAGGTCAATACATAGGTTATGGTTACCTGATAACCTGAATATGATTATCAGGATACTCTAGTACTTGGATGTTTTGGTGATTATTGTAAATTTGATTGTATCAGAGTACTATCTGAATATACGGTTAGGTGCCAGAGTCCTTCGAGAGTACTCAGGTAAATATCTAAGTTATGGTTACCTGATAACCTGAATATGGTTATTAGGATACTCTAGTACTTGGGTGTTTTGGTGATTATTGTGGATTTGATTGTATCAGAGTACTATCTGAGTATACGCTTAGGTGCCAGAATCTTTCGAGAGTACTCAGGTCAATACATAGGTTATGGTTACCTGATAACATGAATATGGTTATCAGAATATCCGAGTAGTATCCGAGTACTCGGATATCCTGGTAATAATTGTGGGTTTGGGTTACTACTATCGAATACACCAGGATACTACCTGAGTACTACCTAAGTATAGAGATACCCGGATTATGTCGGCAGCACTACTCACAATGTGTCCAAGATTCTCTTTTCGCCATTGCGCGAAATATTTTAAGCCGCTCATAATTCTCCAGCGCACGGTCATCGAGCAGCGAGCCATGCCGGAGCACGGCAGCAGCTGTTTACGTAAGTCGTTTTGCGTCCGGGAGATGCGAAAAGTCCGATGGACACGTCGCGACCGGTCCCCGAGTAATTTCAATGTAATGTCCTGTCCGTGGGAGCCGGGGGTGTCACGTGGTGAAACCGTTGGACTCTTTCCGTACCATATGGCGTAGGTGGCCGAATCGTCGTATTCGTAGTTTGCTGTTATTGCCCGGTTTCGGTCTTTCGGCCGACCGAGCCGGCAATTACGCGACGCGGCCCCCACGCAAAGCCAATCCCCGGGCCCCCTTTTTCATATCGTAAGGGCGGGCGAGCCAATGGCCAATGACCGAGGGTGGAATTTCGTACCAAGCGCGTACCAAGCCGCGTCGCGCCACGCAATACGTATCGCGTGGGAACAATAGGAAGGATTGCCCGTTGCATTGCCGTTACATCATCGTGCGCTCCGAAAAAAAGGAAAGAAAAGAAAGTAATGATCGCGCTCGGTATAAAATTCGTTCGCACGACACGAGTAACGTATCGCGGCGCACGTGATAAATTACGTTTCTCACTTCCGCAGCGCGTGAGAACCCGCGCTTTCCGTTGCAACTTCGGTTTTATCAGGCTCGCACACATCATCGTAATTATGACCGTGCGAGTGCGCCGTGTGTTTAGACAAAACGTCACCGTGCTGTTATGTTAAAAGAACGACACCGTCGACAGCTGCCTCGAACGCTGCGCTGTCGTTTCTCCGCTTCCAGGCGGAGTTTAATGCGATTAATGCACGCCGCACTCGAATTTCCTCGCACTCCGAGCAGACGGCCGAATGAAAAATCGACGTAAATTGAGGGGAGGAGGACGCGCGAATTCGCATCGGGGAGTAACAGTCGAAAAAAGGACTAATCCTGTTTTGACACGTACGCAGTCGGCGGTGCGGCGTATCCCCTATGGCGGCAACCCTAAAATCTGGCATCTGCCCCTTCGCCCTCCCACACTCCGCCGAACGTCGGCGAGGATCTCGATCCTCGTAATTCACAGTGGCCGCATCTCGAAAGGGTTCCCCGCGGGCGTAGGAAAGGCCAACAACAGGCTCGCCCGAGAACTCGCGGAGAAAGGGTGGTGCAGTATACACGCATATGAAAGGTCGCGTGCCCGCATCACCTGCGGTATGCAAAAATCTGGAAAAACTTACGGGGAAAACCTCAACGCGCGTATGCGCGCGCGCGCGCGCGAACGCAGTCCCGGCAGCTGCGTCTCGAAAACTCCTGGATGTCTTATTCAAACAGCAGCCGGGTGTTCGCGCGCGAGTAGGTGGGCGAACAATCGGTGTGCAGGGATGATTTCACGTTTCTCTCCACGAGATATATTCTGCGGCGCGAGGTCGGCAGAAGGGTTGCGGAGAGTCTCCGCGTCCGCGTCGATTCTCGATCGATCCGGTGACAACGGTGACAGCGGGACCGACACCGCAGAAAGGGACACTTGATAGCGGTGTTTTTCGCGAGCGAGGGTACGAAAGTGCGTCTACGCCGTGTCTATTATTGACAATTGCGCGTCACCTGAGAGAAAATGGCGCGCGCAGGGCATGGCCGCCCGCTAGAACGGGTGGCGCGCTCGCATCTGCCGCGATCGTTACCGCGGATTTTTCTTCTTTCTTCGGCCGATTGTGGTCGCTCGGCGTACCAGCATGCGTGCAGACGAGCGCACGAGTAGGATACGGGAGGATGCCCCCGTGGTTTGTTTGCCGATGACCCCTGGCCTCGCTTGTCAGTTAACGGGCTCAGCAGTTTCACTCAATAGCGGCTCGTTTCCATCGATTCCGCCGCGATTGTCCGCGGAACGATCTCTGCCGATGGCTCCTCCCCGGATGGCGCCCTGCGCGAGTTAACCGGTTATTGTCGACGCGTTAATCGGCTTGGGAAAAGAAAGGCTGACGATCGGACGGAAAAAGAATGTCGACGGTCGCGAGGGATGCTTATTATAATGAGCAATTTTTCGCGGTCACGGGGTCACTCGCGAATCCTCCTTTTGTGTACCGGGTGGTAGTATTGAAATAGCAGACAGTGGAAGTCAAACCGAGACGAAAAGTGCTCTGCCATTTTTCGATACAAGCAATAGTTAACGAATTGTTAATTCATTATGTTTAGTTAAAGAGTCTACTAATCAGAATAGCGAAGTGAAGTGAAGAGGATTCGAATGTTTATTCGACTCGCGCCACTATCTGTTCTCCGCCAATCAGGGTGCGCTAAGCATTAACCTTAATTAATTAATAATTCGTTAACTATTGCTCGTATTAAAAAATGACGAAGGACTTTTCATTTCAGTTTGACTTCTACTGTGTTTGCCACTACAATACTTGACGCTTGGCGTAAGACACATACACACACCTCGTATATAATTCCTAATATAATAGACAACAGATTATACGATATACGAACGTTCAAATGTATCGGCTGAAAGTTTCCGAGAAGATTGAAACGAGACAGATAAATTACGCCTCTTGAAGCTTTGCTCGCGCGGGCCCGAGGACAGCGACACTTTTGTCGAAGGGTAAAAGCATATGCCGGTTTAGGAGCGCAACTATGCGCACGTGTGCAAGTATGCATAGATCCAGGTAAGGTGATCAAAGGGATAAGGGCGCGTGCGGGGGTGGCCAGGTGCCTACTCCCGCATAAGTGATGCTCGGGAAAAGCGAGGGTGGAAGCAAGAGAGGAAAAAAGGTACGTATCAACGCGCGGACCGTTACGCCGGCATAGCCATGGCCAGTGATAAAGAGGCAGATCAAACAAACTGAAATAGATACAGGGTTTCCAAGTATTTCGAGTCAACAGCGATACATCGCTATTTCTTCTTTCGGCTTTTCGATATCCAGCGACGACCCACCACACCCTTAAATACTGCCATGAAAACGGAAAGTCCCCCTTTGTCAGAAGTCTCCCTTTATCCGATGAAAGTGTGTCTGCAGAAAATTAACTCACAGGCTAGATGCATATTTCGCGGCAAAATTGCTCGTTCCGCATGCTATAATAATGTTAATAGCGAAATGTTGGCAGCGAAGTTTGTTTGAAACCTTCAGAAATAATCTACTTCCTGACTGTACAATCGCGCGAATGAACATGACGAGACTATCGCTAGCTGATCAGACCTTGTTAAGCGTGATTACGGAGGGTTAGGCCCATGCACACAAGTGACACTATCGGGGCGCGGTCGCTGGACAGTTGGTCTGTTCGTGGTCACGTACCGATCACGAGCACGAGGATAACTTTCCTTCATATCGTGCGACCAAGGCAACCACCTGCGGGGGGCAGGTGGTGTTAAGTATAATCAGGATGGGGCGCCACAATCCGCGCCACCCTTTCCTTTCAGTACCCCCGTTGAATCACGACGTACATTTGTTTTTCCACCATGTCGCGCAATGCCAGCGGTTAGCTCATGAGGTATGCAAAGCACACGCGCGCATAAATTTCACTCAAACCAGAGACACTCCGGCTCTCTCGATTTATCTCTTTTTCTCTCTGGAAAAACTAGAAGATTACGGAGCCGAGAGGCTCGTTAAGTAGCAAAGTTATTAGCTATATCGTCGAAGAACCTTACCCATTTTGTAGGCCAATAACAGTTAAGTTTCATCTAAACTAGTAAAAGTTAAGTTTGATTAAGTCTGAGCTAAGTTAAGTTAGGTCAGGTTAGATTAAATTAAATCTACACTAGTAGAAGTTAAGTTTCTTTACCTAACGATTCTAATGAGACAAAAATGGTTAAAAAAAAAGGTTATTATCAAAAATGTCAGTACATTTTCTCAATATTGCAAAGAGTGTATCTCTGAATAGTGTCATTAGAATATTTTGATCTTCTAACAATTCTTTTATTTGAATTAAATCTCATTACTAACCTGGAGGGACTAAGGTCTTAAGTAAAAACAGACAAGGTTCTTTGATATACTGTGTACTCGATATAGATTCGTTTCTTTCTGTTTCTATTTCTCTGTTTCTCTTCTTGCTCGGAAAGAAGTCATCTTCGCGAATCCAATTGATTCAATTCAACTCAATCATACATCCAAAACCTCCGCCGTAGCTGCAGTCAATGGACCACGCGCTCCTCCACCTACCCCACACTTCGTCAGCGTTCACGACTTGGAGAAGGGGAATCCTCGAGACGGTAGACTAAAGCTAGACGCCGCTAGACCGGTCGCGAAGAAAAATCCCGCCAGGCTCCCGCTCATGCAGCCGGACATCACGTTCAGTGGGTTAGTACTGCCGATCTATACAGTCGTGTCTCATCAGTGGCCGCTTCGTTTCCCCCGTCCTTCCCTGTCCTCCGTTTCTTCGGTTTAATCATGCGGGCTCGTCAACTTAACGTAACCATACTCGTACTCGCTCCATTCTCTTCCACCGGCTTAGCTGGTTTACGACTTTTCTTTCCACTCTTTCTTGCCTTTGCTTATCCGCACGTTCTCACGCGATTAAACTCTCGTAGACACTGCTGCATTTCTCAATTTTTTGATAAGGTAAATACCCGGACATGTACCTAATTCCGGACACTCTTATTATTTTGAATATTTCTCTAAATATTTTATCTTTCAACGTACACTAAATATAAATATTAAATGTATGTATACCAATATGTATATATTGTATGTTGAAAGTTAAAATATTCATATTCAAATATAAAAATAATAACAATGTCCGGAGATTGGTACATGTCCGGGCATTGGTACATTTACCTTAATAGTTGATGAAGACAACTGGACGACAAGATTTTGGAGATCATTGGTGTTCAATGGGAGAAGTATACTCAGTGCACTTAAAGATTGCTTTTAAACTAACCAATTAAAAAATCTTACTATGATAACTTGTATATATGTTCAACGAATGAGTCCCAATTACATATATTCCAATTGAATATCCATAAATCAGTTTAGTTAAATCTAATCCAATCTAACCTGACCAGATCTAAGTACCAACCTAAGTACCAACTTTGTAATTGTCCCATATTCGACTGGTATGTTTGCACTGGAGTGATCCTCGTTTTGCAACATTCCTACAGATCTCCCCATAAATATGTATAAGGAAACTAAGAAAAGGTAAAAAAGTTAATATATGCGCATATTTTGAAATCCCGCATCATATACGTAAACGCATTTCGCTCACGCAAACGTCAATATGCCTACCGTCCGAGACAAAGACGAAAATGTCATGATAGGATCGTAGATAATTGTTGCGCGAATTGGCACATGTCGTTTAAACTTACTTATCCGATTGTAAAGTGGGTAGTTTGACCACAGACTGTGTGTTAACTTCTGTCCCCCGCAATTTCTGCGCCGTTATCACCGCTCAAGAAGACACAACGTGACACGACGAAGCGACATGACGGAGTGGAAAAAAGAGTGAGGGGGGGGGGGGGGGA
>NW_022639463.1:2476029-2478083 GCF_010583005.1 Odontomachus brunneus
GAAAAAAGGGGGGGGGGGGGGGGGGAGGAAGACACAGGGGCCCATGAAAGGTAAGTGGGTTGGAGAGGAGACTAGTTAATGACTCGGCTACTTTATGCGACAGGTACGCGTGTTGCGTCGCGTTGCTCTTCTCTTTCTGCAGCCGATGATTTTTCGTGGTGGGCAGAGATGTGGGCATAGGGGCCCAGACGCACGCGGCCAGGCAGTCGGACACAGGCGCTATGAGCGATCGCAGTCCGACACCGTGCGCCCGCGGCAGGTGCTTGCCTCTTATGCAGCCTTTCTCGCTGGTGCCGGCGCTCCTCTCTCGTGCCTTCAATGCCGCCTTGGGTAAGAGGCAGACCCGAAAGAAGCACCATGGCATCTGCCTCCCTCTCTCTCTCTCTCTTGCTCTCTGTCTTTCCGAACGGTCGCGCGAGTCGGCGATCGGCGGACGAGTCAAGGGATCCAGGGGGGAGAGAGAGACTCGAGCCACGCGCCAACGATCCCCTCTACTCTCTCTCTCTCTTCTCTCTCTCGTCGGCGCTCCGCGTTCACGCTGCTCCTTTCGCTCTTCTTCGCGTGTATCCATGTTCTACTTAAGCCGACCGTGCACTTGCACGGCTCGGCTGGGAGAATCCACAACAGCGGCGTAACACGCAGCCTCACGATCGCGGGATCTACGAGGTAGGCACTGTCTCTTTTCGATCAACTAATGACCGCACGGAGACTTCGAGTTCCTCTTCGACACTAAATGAATACACTCGTTTCACTTTCTAAAGATAAGAGGTGCAACTTAGTTCAGTCAACCTTCCTCATCTTCGTCCGTCTGGATGGATATCAGGGCGCGATTCGTCGAATTCAGGTTCTCCCGACGACAACGGTTGATCTCTACGTTATGCCGTGAAAAGAAAAGGCCCGTTGTCACATGGCCGAGTACATACACCCACATCTCACGATCATTCTTTGGCAAATGCTGCGAAACGGTCCCGCGGGCGTATAACCCGAATGGTGTCGCGAAGGGGTTAAAATTCGAGAAGTAGAGCCGAAATCTGCGAGGCGGCTTAGCGCAAGAATGTTGTAAAGCCGATGTTTTACGGCGGCGTCGGGAATAAGAGATTATCTCGCTACGATCTCACCTCCGTAATTCTTTAATGGCGATTCCCCAAGATACGGCTACCTTACCGGCGCAAAAACAATCTCGCCGGTGTCTTCGGGCCGATTCGGCTGCTGCCGCATTCGGATTACCGTCGGGAATATATTGCGCGGGCGCGATGTTGACGCGGGATGCACTTTGCAGCACTTCCTCGCACTCCACTTTGCATAAACGAGGGAGTCGTCGTAACGCCCGCGCTCGCTTCTGCGCAATAAAATTACCGGTGTACTGCTCGCAGATAAGAACAAGAGGGAACGCGTTCGCGCAGAAATTCTTACACGAATTCCAAGGATACCTGGTAATCGAATTCGCTCTTTCACAAGTAAACGAAAGCGCCTGGTCTCTTGATAAACGTCTGCAGAAAGCTCACACGGTATGCAAGCTCTCGGCGACGGACAGACGGAACTCGCTCGTGTGGTTTCCAGCTGGAGGAGACGGTGGTAGCTGGAGGAGGCTTAAGCGTGTAACAAACGAGTTGGTAAAACCAACTTCATGCGGCGACTAATGTTCCCTTTAAGAGCGGCTTAATTCCCCGAGTCCACCTACGGAACCCACCGCTATGTTAAATTACCCGAATCATCGAAATATAATTTCTTGTATCTCCCGCTATGATCTTTCCGTGCATTAACAGTCGGAGAAATCGTGGGAAGGAGCTCCTTAATTCCAGAAATGATATTTCTTTCATATTAATATTAACGACTCATATTAATCGGAGGAACGACTGAGTAAAGTACTTCTACCTTTTCTTCTTCCCTTAAGCTTGCTGGCTCCTCGCCGCGGAATTTTTGATTGATAACGTCGAAAATACACGCTCAACATTCCTTCCAAATATATTAAAATAAAATTATATATATATATATATAAAATTATATATATATATATATATATATATATATATATATATATATATATATATATA
>NW_022639463.1:2478183-2510085 GCF_010583005.1 Odontomachus brunneus
TATATATATATATATATATATATATATATATATATATATATATATATATATATATATACAGGGTGTCTCACACTCTCCTCCGAGCATTTTGTGGGAACGTAGAGCAGGTTGAGGTGAACATAAAAGTCCTTTTTGCGATATTCGCAATAATTATCGAGATATTAATTGTAGAAAATTTGTGAATGATCATACAGGATATGGTAAGTGAGTTATAATAGCGACGACTGCCGTTGTGTATTTATACTTTAGGTCAAATTGAACAAAAAAGTTCTCTACCATTTTGCAAATAATCACATAGATTTTTAATTATTAATTAAAGAAAATGAGTGCATTATCACGCAAAATCGTGCAATAATCTTCTTTAATAAATAATTAAAAATCTATGTGATTATTTGGAAAATGATAGAGGACTTGTTTGTTCAATTTGACCTAAAGTATAAGTACACGACGGAAGTCGTCGCTACTATAACTCATTTATCATATTCTGCATGATCATTTACAAGTTTTCTACAATTAATATCTCGATAATTATTCCGAATATCGCAAAACGGTATAGGACTTTTATGTTCACCTCAACCTGTTCTACGTCCACACAAAATGCCCGGAGGAGAGTGTGAGACATCCTGTATATCCAGAAATTGACAGTCACAATCAGTCGAGCAGATCTATAAAATAATCCGAACACTTTTCTTTTGCACTTTAACAACCAATAATTATCATAAAATTAACATAACCTACCAATCTAAAATTAACTCAACCTACCATCTTCGTAAATATCTCTTCTCACTATTCTTTTGCGTCAATTTTACGATTATTTAGTAATTATTAGAGCAGAAAAAAAAAATGTTCGGGCTGTTTTGCGAATTTGCTGGGTCGACTTCAGGTGTGAATATATTTTTTTATTTAAACTTATTTCACAAGAATTTTGAGCGTGTACTTTCTCACTTCTAACATCATAAATGAAGATAGCAGCGGCGGGAGAACAGGAGTCTTAATTTTTAACATGACGTGCACTTGATTTCCGTTAGGGTCAGACGACGATCATCCTTTCAAGCGGTTCCTCCTCAAGTTCGACCGTGGTCTCTCGGTGTAATGGTTAGGTCACGTCAAAAACGCGGGGGTGGTTCACAAAAAGCACGGCCACCGACTGGCACAATACTCGTCCACCCCGCTATTATTTTCAATTCCTCGCATTCAGCCATTGAGACCGGCGAGCCCGGATCATTATTGCCGCACTGGCACCGGCTTTATTACCAGACACTTGTGTGCGCGTACGCAAAGTCCCGTCATCATTATTCGCATTGATAAACGATCGCCGCCGCGTCACGAGGGACAATACCGTAAAAAGTGCTCTGCCCGCCGATCACAATCGGCCGGATATGTGAGAAAGGACCCCGCTAAGGAAGTCTGTCTCGCGAAATCTCACCGGTTCCTGCTATCGATCGCTGCTCTCGGCCCGACCGTACAAGACTCAGTACAGACAGCTGATTAAAACTTGCAACACTTTTTCCCCGTGAGTTTTGCAACGCATCCCGTATCTAATAGGAAAATATATCTCCCCAGGATTAAAAGACAGATTCTCCCATTCGACACGGTAGGAAACTCATCGAGAAAAACTGTTGCAACCTTTAGTCTCGGTTCACAGTAGCTGTAATAAACTTTTAGTCTTCTGCCTCAAAGCTTATTGCAGTGTCTTGCAAAAAGTGTTTCCCGCGCTGCTTTAAATAATCTATTGTAGACCGAGACTTACAGTTTTGGGCTCAGGACAAAACGACTGAAGACTGCTACATCGTGGAACGGGATTGAATCAACCGACTGTACCTGATACTCGAGTATCACGAGTACGCACAGATGTCAGATTTCACGATCGAACGAAGACATTAGCGGATTCAGCGCAATATTGATTACCGAAAGTGACCAAACGCGTTATAAGACGCGAGCGTCGAACGAGGTGGACGTGGCTCGCGTCGACGTTGGTTCTCCTAGACGGAGGTCGGGAGTTAAGCTGCCCGACCGGGGCATTCTGATTCCCGAGACGCGCGATTCGATGAGCTCGGCGATATTTAGTGGCCGGTTTATTCATATTTTCGATGAGGCCCAAGGTCGCAGCCGTCGAAGAGCCGGCACGAATGAGATCCGTGCCTAATTCGTCGGAATTTGTGTCAGCCCGCCGAGGATCTTTGATCCGATCCTCCATAAGCTCTCCTATTTACAACGGTGGTCCACGCGCGTGACGCACGCGCTCGTTCGCGAATGGAAATGCGCGGGAACTCCGGCGAGCTCCAGCTGCGGCGCCGCTGAGTCTCGACCAATTTAGCTAACGAAGGGTTGTCACGAGCGCAGTGATAGGACGTTAACGGACGCCGTTAGAGGAGCCGTCTCCTCTCCTCGCCTTTGCAGGAAGCACCGTGCGTGCCCCCTGTGCCGAATTAATATAACAGACTGTAACTTCGATACTATATTGCGCCCCGTTCTCTCCGCGCTCCTCCACATGCTTATCTACTCGATATCATCGATCCTATTCTAACGTCCGCGTCTCCCGCGGCGAGCAGATTCGGAATTCGAAGAGGTCTTTTCGTCACAGAAATACAAATATATTCTCCGGCGAATATCTGCCACGTCCTCGACATCGAGGGTGTAGCCGTTTAACGAAAAAGATATTGATCCGGCGGAATGTATTTTTTCAAATGTCGCTGCAAAATAGGATCGCCTCTCGCGATATAAATAATATCCCCTTTCGACGAAGGGGTGTCGCCCAAAAGAGGAGAATGCCCGCTGCATACGTGACACCGGCACAATGAAGTTATAAATAAGAGAGCACATAGGCCGCGGCGCACGCATCGCCCCATATCGGACTAATTAATTACATAAAAAAGATTCAAGACTACATTACGTAAGATGTGCCCCTGATGTGATCAAGATTGTAAGTACGGACAGATGCATCTCCGTCGCTTCGTCTTAATTAAGGCCCACTCGTGAAAAGTTCCTCCGTCAGGTCCCGCACAATGACGCTACGCGTTCTCGTTCTCGGAACGGTACCTTTACGATATTTCATTTTTTTACCCCCGCGTAAATGGACGCTTCCTCCTTCAACAAATATCGCCATCGACTTGGCCCACCATTATATCGCGTTATTCTTCTCTTTCCTCCTTTTTAACGTTCGTACCTACGCCCGCTGCGTGGAATTTTTTTCAGAAGCGCCATATATAGAGCGACGACCATTGGCGTATAGACCGCTATCTCACTTTTGCAATTCGCGAATTAATGCGCCATATTAATTTATTCGATGAAAAAAGGAACGGTGGGGCGCCGAGGGAGAGCGCGCACCGGGCCCAGCTTCTCCGCCGGTCGCTCGCTCACGCGGGAAAGTGCGTGCCCCGCCGCGGTTTCGCGTTAATGAGTGTTGGCGCGCGCCACGGCACCGGCGGCGTGCGGGCGAGCACGCGCGCGTGTCCGACGGAGACGGCGCGCGCGACCCGAACGAAAAGGAGAAAGGGATCGCCGCGTTGGGCCCGCGCCCGCGGTCCCCTCACGCGCGCATGCGAACTACGAAAACGACAGCTGCAGCTGGGCACTGCCACGCGCTCTCCGCCGCCTCGGCCCTCTTCGTACACCACTTTGCAGGTTCGCTTCCACGACGCTCGCTCCTCTTCCCTACCCCTCCCGTCCTCCCCCTATGCCCCCATCCCTCATCATCCCCCTCGCGTACCCTTTTCCTCCCCTTCTCTCACTGTCTCTCTGTCGCGCGCGAGAGTTCGTGGTTCTGCCGTCTTCTTCCGTCCCGTGTCCACCTTGCTCTCCTTCCTCCCGGTATCGGCGAGCGGGCACCCTGTCGCCGTCCTCCTTCGTGTACGGTGACACGCACGCACGCACACCGAGCCGGGGTCGTGCGCCGAAGAGGACCACCGGACTCGTCACCTGCGGCTTGGCAGACTCCCAACGGTCCTTCGGTCACCATCGACACCTTGCCTAACTTCTTGGGCAGGGAGAAGGAGCGGGGCGCGAGGGCAGCGAAATTGGAGAATTGAAATTGTTTTCTATGAAGCCGCGCGCTACCAAAACTGAACTGGTCTTCACGAGTATCCACTTTGAGAGAGTCAACCAAGAAAAAGATCAATCATCTTACGTGGTTTGATAGCACTCCTACTGTGTCGTTATCAGTCGTTCAGACTGATCATTTATACCACGACGTAACATCAAACGTCGATGCTGACTAACACGTGATTGTAGATCACGAAAAAATTAATTGACGCAAGTGTTAGTAAAATAAATAGCGAATACTCTCCGAGATCGCTAATTTCAATATCTAATGTACTATTTGGGCTGTTGAGATTAGTGTTGTAATAACAGGTATTTCCTTCTCCTTAGTACTTAAACGCACAAGTATTACCCGGCCACCTGGATACCTGAGTATTCGAACTCGCAGGTGCTATCCGGATATTCAAACTTACGGGTACTAGACAGGTATCAGGATACCCAAGTACTCGAACTAGCATATACTATGCGGATATCCGAGCTTACAAGCACTAGACGAGTATAAAGGTAGCCCAATTTGCAGGTGCTACCCCGATATCCGAACTTATGTGTAATATACGAATATCAGAGTACCTGAGTATCCGAATTTACAGGTGCTAGGCATCAGAGTATCTGGATATTCAAATTCGCAGGTGCTACCTGAGTATTCAAACTTACGGGTACCAGCCAGGTATCAGGGCACCCAACTCCTGGACACTACCTGAATATCCGAACTTACGATACAATTCGAAGTACCCGGAATTGACAGCACTATTTGAGATACTTGTAGCACTCATTGTTCTCTGTTTTCTCTCCCGTTCTCTCTTTGTTAATCAGCATATCAGTCAAGATTAAGATCGATAAAAAATGCACAGGCCGTGCATTTTCCGTCTTTGAGAACGCTAATATTTTAAACGACATCGTTAGTAACGACACGATTAATTACGATCTACGATTTTTATTTATCTTGCCCAGCAAAGGGATAGCCGTTTACACGTGTGGCTCATTCCTCTCTTTAGCCAGGATTCCACTCAAAGTCTCGTTCTGACGTAACGCGCGACATTAAACGAGCTCCTGGGCCGCAGGCAGGTGCAGGTGCATCGGGCAAAGATGAATCCTGACACACGAAATTTCTTTCGTGCGCGTGCATGTGTTAATCTTGATCGAGCACGCGCTTATGCGCTCTTTCTCTTTCTCTTTCCCTCGCTCCCTCAGAATCGTAAGTCGCGAGAGTGCGTATTGTCTAAGCGATTTTCAATTTTCGATCCCGCACGATCCCATTACCAAGACTGCGCGAACACAACCAAATCAGTCAACATATGAAGGATATATTGGCCAATATAA
The DNA here is from genome assembly GCF_010583005.1 of Odontomachus brunneus. Classification (NCBI taxonomy): domain Eukaryota; kingdom Metazoa; phylum Arthropoda; class Insecta; order Hymenoptera; family Formicidae; genus Odontomachus; species Odontomachus brunneus. Next base: position 2,483,542 of record NW_022639463.1, read on the forward strand.
AACAACCATGTCCGTTTAACCGACAAGAACTGACCGAAGGACGGAAGATGTTAATGAGCGTGACCACTTGGTACTTCACGGCTTATCAATCGTCGATGCGCGCGTGTTCGCCGCGCTTATCTTTGTTTATTGCGTTAAAAATGCTATTACCAAGATGAAGCGGCGACTCGTTGCGTCGCGATCGTTCTCTTACCGTTAAACGTAAATTTATGCTTAAGGATAACGCGCACGCGTGTGCGCTTGCGGTGTGTTTCCGCAGGTGTTTCGTATCGACGGAAGACTTTTTTCAGGCCGAAGGTCTTCCGGACAACATATCAAGTGAGAAAGAGAAAGAGAGAGAGAGAGAATCACGACGAGTCGTAGTCAAATATCTGTATCTATCGCGCGGGCGATAATCAAAATCGGTGCGTTCGAGGCGCGGAGGCACCTGCCATTGTAATTATTTCAGAGGCCCTTCAAGAGCATCCTTCAAGTGTTGTCGTGTATCTTTTCGCATCGACATAAAATAAAGATTCAATCATGAAAACTCGACGGAGAAGTCGCAGCATGCGTCCCGGTTATAATCGTCAACGCGACGATCGTATCTCGGCAAACTGTTCGCGTTTCGTCCAAGAATGTAAACATCGTAATCTATCGAAACGCTCACGCTGCCACTGGAGACAGTTACTGCGCACGACATGCCAATAACGCCAAATGCGGCGAATTAATATCATCGCATTGACAGGAATCGATTGATAACCGGCGCTGTAACGTCGCGATTTTGTTTGCCGCGCGCGTACACGTACACGTACGCAAACAGGTTTCGAGATGTGCGGGACTACGTCGCACGCACGCACGCCTCTTGTTTGCAAAGGATCCTGAAGATGCAAATAGTATGAAATAATATCTGAGTTGACGTCCTTGCACGTCGAGAAGAAGAAAGACACCACTTCACGACGCAAGTCGTCTTTGACGCCGCGTACGAGCGCAGAATCGTCCGTCAGACGCATAAAATTGAAAGATAACGTTGTTATTACACGCAATGGTCATTTACAAAAATCGTACTTGAATTTCGCCACCTCCCTCCCTTCCCCCCCCCCTTCTCGCCCACTTCTACCGGCGCGCGCGCGTATCGCCACGCGTATCTTTCGCGAAATACGCCGCGCGGCCGATCATGAGTAAATTTCGTGTGAGTTCCACCTGCCGTTTCGTTTTCAGGCCGGCTTTTTGCTTTCACTCTTTCTCTCTCTTTCTCTCTCTCTCTCCCTCTCTCTCTTTCTCATCTCTCTTGCACTCTCCCACTAACGCTATATCTTCTCTCATTTTCTATTCTCCCTCGCGTGCCCAAAGTATATCGTACACGCGACGCACGCGTGGCAGCCCGCATGTAAAAACCTGCTGCTGTTGCAGTGACGAAGTTACGCTACTATCACTCCTAACGAGAGAATTCTCACCTTAATAATGACAACTGATTCGCTGAACAAATTTATCGTTCCTCGATTTATGAAAAATCTAAGCAAACGGAAAGCCCGAGGGATCTTCCTCTACGAATTATCTTGGGACACCTTTTCCCCTGAGAAAAGAAAACAGCACGGGCATTTTATTTACTTTGTTCTACGAATGTTTACATTGACCCGACGATTGTGTTATCCACACAGTTGACAGAAATGCACAAAGTGTTGCGAAGCAACGATGACGAAGTATGATAGCGATGACGCGAGCACACTCTTTCGTTCGACCGGCGTCTTCGGTAATCGACTCATTATCCCGCTAGAGGTAATTACGACTGGCTCGAGGTGTAATTAACAGAGCACCGGCGCTAAGAAGCGAAGGAAGAAGCGCGCCCCGCACTCGTTATCTTCAAAATCTCCCCGCTAGCCTCTTCTCTCCTTCTCGTCCTTTTTCCCATGCCACTTTCCTTCCCTTCCCGCCGCTCTCGTTCCCTTCGTCCCCTACGCGGCTCGCACTTATCCTTTTCCACCTCTCGAGCTCGAGCTGGACCGCACTTCGATATCTTTTTTGGCACGCCCCCTTTCGGGGATCCTTTTTGGGGTTTGTCCTTCGTTATTACTCGCCAAGATTATCGAGGTTTTTAGCACCTCAGAACAGTGGGCACCCTCCTCGGCCGCCCATTTTTTGCGTACAATCCGTGAATCGATCGTACCTTCCGCACGAATGGGCATCGCGGCGTTTTCACAGAGTGACGCGGCAGTAAAGTTAATTACATTGGAATACAAACTTTATAAGTGGCCCCCAAATTTCTGCCTCGCCCCCTGAAATACCGTTTCGGATAAAATGTTATATTGGATAAGAATGACGCGCGCGAGCGGCGCAGGATACCTGCTCAAGGTGTTGGACACCGCGCTTGAAGTTCAAGTTGCGCGAATAAAAGCACTGGACAGCGTAGTTCCTTTCACTTCATTCCTCAGGTCGGCGGTCACAAACGTGGCCTGCAGTCAAAACATTCTTGTGCATTTTTTCCACGCACTTGGGCAACCAGGCGTCACCGCTGTGCAAGCACGAGACTCCAGAGAGAGTGCACATTCGAGTATTTTATTATTATTATCCGGGATTGTGTGTATTTACGCGACGGGAAGAGGAGGAAGAGAAGGAGGAGACAACGACGGTCACGCGGCGAGAGAGATATTCGAGTGTTTTATTATCCAACGATCTCTCTTCGCCGGTGGTGCCACAAGGCGAGCCGTTGCAGACCGACGGCGTGGTGGGCCCGGGGCGCACGATGTCTCTCGCGAGTCATCGGTAGGAAACAACGCGAGTGGGCTCGCGTGCACGTGTCCTTGACCGCGAGACCTTGACATCCGGGCGATTGCAGCCGACCTCTCAGGGTAGACCACATCATTTCGTGAAAGTGGAAATCGCAGCATCGGCGCGTGCACGTATTTATCGCCACATTGCATCCCTCCCGTCGATGGCTGCGAGAGTCGCCACCATCATCGTCATCACTATTATCAGCTGCCACCACTGATAATTGCATGTCAACGAGACAAGAACGTGATCTGTATCGCGAGCCTGCGGGTAAGACGTGCCGACCTGAAAATTGTAGGTGATGATTGCACGTTTCATCCCCTCCCGCTCCATCCCTCTTTGTCCCAGCTAGCACTACTGCTGCTGCAATTTTCCTAATATATGCGACGTTCTTTGTGCAATGGGAGGGGCTCATGTCGGTGTGACGTGCCGCTATGACTCAAGGCTGATTATATGCACCCAGACGAATATTTTATAAGTAATTAAGCCTGTGCGAAAAATTTTTATTAATTCGCTCCCTTTGGCACGGCGTGCAATAATGATTTCGTTCCGGTTAATGTCAATTAACCCGGGCGTCGGGGTTAATCGGGGTTACGCGCCTTCGTGATACTCCACCGTTACCGGTATCTGGCGCGGTTCAAGGAGAAAGGTCCACCGCGAGAGAGGTGTATATCTTCTTTTTCCTTTCTTCTTTCTTTTTGTTTCTCGCGCGGTGTCTTATTCTCCGGCTAATGTATTCAAGGTCCCCCGGGATTTAATCGATTAATGCGTAAGGACACGATTCGATTCTTCAATGTCGCCGGCGACGCGGGGCAAACGATTATACCACCAAGGTAGCCCGTGGTCCCTCCTCAATCCCGACGCCTGTAATTAAGGCTATCTCGGAATATCTGACATTTTTCGGCGCCCGGTCGCCAAAGGGCGGGGAGGGTGGGAGCACCGGTGACAATTTAGATAACACCGTCAAAAAACCATACCGGCTCTGCGCCATCGCGCCGACCACAGTGAGGTAGCAGGTAGATAGGTAGGTAGGTAGGTAGGTAGGTAGGTAGGTAGGTAGGTATAATCGTGCTGTATAGCCGAGACTTACCTCTCGTGGCGAGAAAACTCCCCCGGGCATCCCCGAAATCCGGGAAGTCATAAAGCGGCCGTGCGCGGCATCGGCCATTATTCGCGGCAGAATCCTCACGAGAGAGTCGATGGCAAGAAGGACGTTGTCCTTCACGTCCCGTCTCATCGTAGTCTCGATGAATTCGCGAGATCACGATTTCGGAAACTGTGCAGGCGACAAAGTGAATTGGCAGCGCCTTAAATTTGATGTATCCGACTTTAGTACTTCTTTCTTCCCCTCCATCTCCTTTGCCTTCTCTCTCTCTCTCTCTCTCTCTCTCTCTCTCTCTCTCTCTCTCTCTCTCTCTCTCTCTCTCTCTCTCTCTTTCTAATCTTAACATCGTGTAAGCAGGATTTAATGTTAGCTGGCGATAAGATGCGACGCGATAAGAAGCCCGACGATGCCGTCGTGAATGGAATCATTGTCGGGACAGCGGCGACCACACGTTGGTTACAAAACGACGCAACGTCACGGGGCAATTTCCGAACGGTTACGGAACACGCACAGGCCATTGAAAGCGTCACTGAATAGTCGGAAATTCTGAATGACACGTCCGTCGATTTAATAAGCACGGCGCGCACATTTTCGGCCAATCAAGCCACTCTTGTGAGAAAGAACGACTCGACTCGCATTTTCAGTAGCCGGCCCCTTTACATTTCGGCTGATATCGACGTTCCGAATCATCGGCGATCAACGGACGGTAGCCCCAGATTGAGATCCTTTCAACGTCCGAGGATCGGCCTTTGTCGGGAGGAATTCCTGCGGGACGTTCGCAGTCGCGCACAGATACCCTAACCAGATAGTCCCGGATGCGTGTGCCGTGGTTCCCTCCCTCCCTCCCACCCTTGCCCCGCGTGGCGTTCCCTTTGTGCGTTCACGTGAAAAATGACTCGTCGAGTGATCCACCGCGGAGGGACGCAGGTCCTCCTCGGATCGCACCGATGGTCCACACGCGCGCACACATATACACAGCACAGGACACCACGAGTCGTACGATAAATCTTCGCCGAGGAGAATCGCCGTGTCGATCGTCGATCCCTGGGATCCCTGTGACGATGCCGTTTCTACAAACGTCCTTACGCGCGCTTACCAACGATGAAGACGAATGACAATCGGCGCGGGGAGAAACCGCGATTACGTCGGGTCGAATTGTGCCATTCTACCCTGTCAAGATCTTCGCACACAGACTGTGTTACAACCGTAAACGTGAGATGTAAATTTGAGATGAAGAAAGTACTTGGTTACTCCTGATCTCAGGAGTACCTGATCTTTCTAGTACTCAGGTGATAACCGAAAAAACTCAAGTTTCCAGGAGTGCCCAGGAAATTCTGGGAGGTTCAGATACCCGAGTACCCAAGCAATGAACTGAAGGTTTTAAGTACTCAGGTTATTTCTGGAAAAATTGAACATCTGTGTATTCAGGTAATACTCAAAAGAATCGTGTATCCAGATGAAAAAGGCAAATATCCAACCGTAGATAATACCTGACAAATGTGAACATTTATAAATCCAAGTAATTTTAAAAATTCTCGAGTAACCAGGTACTCAAATGATATCCAAAAGATTCAGATGCGTGAGTACTCAGGTAATTTTCTGATATTTAGGTGTACAAATTGCAAACGAATTTTGAGTTCAAGGTCTCGCGAAATCTCGACTCTTCAGGGTCGGTAGTAGACGACGAGACAACTCTGAGTTGATCTGAAATGCTATTGACAGCGAAGGAACAGAATATTCTAGGGAAGCGAGATTCACGCGCACGATTTGGAGTGTCAGCGAAGAAGTTAATTTATTGCTCAATTCCATGAGGGTAGCGAAGAACAAAGTAGCAAAGCAAAGAGTATCGCCCATAGCTTGATTAACGACGTTGCATCTTTCGCGCGCGCAAGGTTGCGCGTATTTATTTATTGATCGTACCATGGCACGGGCGGTATCTCATCTCACGAATTAATCCGTCGCGGCAAAAAGAGCATGTAGGCTTCTTTTTCTTCCCTTCCACGATGAGATTCAGGAAAGATGAATTATCAGGAAGATAAATTCCAATAAATACCACTGTATTAAAATTTTTTACGTGTTCGTTACAACAAAGTTGCACGTTGTTCATTAATGTACGTGCGCGCGCGCAAAGTGCAGTTTAATTACGGCATGATATGCAGCATATCCACTTCTCAGCAGTAATTGGCGCCATCTCAATAACGCGCACCGTTTATGCTCGCACGTACTCGCTTGATGCTTCGATACGGTACTTTGGTATATTGATTAATTTTACTTATTATTTATCAGTTATTTATAATAAATTACTTATCAGAAGATTTGTCAGGCAAACTGTCAGACGCTGTAGTGTCTTACCTCTATGAAACGTATTTCTAATAACTCGCATAATTAATTCGATTAATAACTTTCAATTACTGCACAATCACGACGGGTCTGCTGACGCTTTGATTATTGCTGTTGCAACCTGGATATTACTTAGATACTCAGGTAATGTTCGAGGACTCCAACTCGCTAGATAATATCCAAGTACTCAGGTGGCATTAGAGTATCCACATTCACTGATTTTAACTCTGATATTCAGATAATATTTATCTACTAAATCTTCCAAGTAGCATCAAAGTACACTGAGAGAAAAGACTGGTAACTATAACAAACTGCATTTAGTTATAGAAATTCGTTGGATCCTTAGTAACTAATACTAAATATTATAATAATTACCAAATATTTAATAGATCGGGAATATGACGTAATTGCATTCACAGTAACATCAATTAAATAATTTAGTAATAGTTACTTAATGTTAAATATTTAATATGAAATATATTACAGCTATGAACAGATATTTGATAATTGTTATAAAATTGTTATATCTCATGTAATAAAAATTCAGTAGGTACGAGTTCTATTTTGTTACCAGTATAAGTATGTTTTGTTGCAGCACAACGAAAAATTTATTCATTTGCAGCTGTTACATTGTTTCAATATCTATTCTTACACATGGTTGGTTGAACCTACCAAAAATTTTGTAACTATTACAAAATCGCTTATTTTGCTCAACTATTCAATAAGTTTTATTTATCAAATATATTCTGGAAGCAAATAAATTTTACTTCTGTCAAATAAATAATTTATTTTACAGAACTAAATTAATTAATAATTATTGCCATAGCTTTGGCCCGCTATATTTACGTCTACCATTTAGTAATAGTAACCAAATTTTGGTAATATTTACTAAATCCTTCTCTCAGTGTACCCAGGTTATATTCGCGTATTCAAACTCGCGAATATTATCCTGATAGCCAAATAGCACTAGAGTAGCCCAACTCGCCAATGTTGTGCTAATACTCAATATTTGAGTTCTCAAACTCGTAGATAATATCCAAGTACCCAGATTGCATTCGAGTATCCAAACACACAGATATTATCTTAATAAGAAAATATTAGGGATATTAGGATCTGATATTCAGGTAGTATTCGGATAATACTGCTTACATGTTCAGGTAGTAAGTAAATAGGAATCTACAATGTATTTGTTCATTACTTTTTATCGTTAGGAAAATCGATGATCAGATGATCGTCAGGTCACACCTGACATAAGCTACTCGAATACCTGAGTAATGCTTGAAAGACACGAGTACTCAGCACCAGGCATACCCAAAATTAGGTACAACGTTACCCTTAACTTCCTACTACGATAGGCTGATTTTCTCTTATCCTTTTCGATACTTTGATGAAAGTATATTTATTTTACAAAGTCTTCGAGACGTTAAGCGGATTAATCGGTAACGTCAGTATCCGGCTAACCTGCTACGACATATGTTAGCTTGGCTCACTCACCGATACGCGTACCTGCCGGCATACGTTTACGCACCATATGTATCGCCGATTACGTTCTGGCGGGCAACCCCACATGGCCTCTCACGAAATAGGCGTATGCAAGCGTAAATTCTCTCCCTCGAACTTCCTCTCCTCGACTGCTCGCCCAGCCTGGGACACAGAGAGGTACCTGTGCGTTGCATATGACATATGCAAGCTGGTGTCGACGTGCCGACACGTAAAAATCCATACTTTCCTACCGAACCTGCGTCGCACATGACAGACCATACACTTAGCAAAAGAGGTCTTTCTTCCGTGTTCTCATCGCCAACTTTGCGAAGACTGATTGATCGTCGCGACAACACAGAGTTTATCGCGAGAGTTGACAATTGACTCGGCGTTGAAATGCGATACTCTCTCTCTCTCTCTCTCTCTCTCGTGGATATAATTAACGATTGAAATCTGAATAAAATATGAACGGACAGCAAACTGTGTCATTATCCCTTTTACTTAAATACGTGTCGAACTGTTCACGGTAACGTATAATCGACACAAATCAACGTCGGTGTATTATTATATCAACGTATTATCGAGCTAAACCGCGCTAAACACCTCCGTTGTGAAGATGACGGGGAACAAAAGGGCTCGGGAATTGTAACGACTGCACAGTGCATCCACGATCCATACCTCATCCGGCCAACCAGAAAGCCCCTAATCTCTATGATCGCGCGCGGGACAATGATCCGAGCAATCTAGCATCTAAAACCGCGCCCGAGGCGCGAGACGACTGCAACGCGCCTCGGACCGCGGTTGCAGCGCAGCCGAGGGACTCCGGGAAGGATTGACTCCGGACAACACAAGCGCGGCATCGCTCATCTCACCATTCGGCACGGTAATTAATTCCACGGTAATTAGCGGCGTAGCGTTCAGCCGCGAGAGCGGAGTGTGGGGATATCAGATAGTAGCTCAGGAGAATATAATTATAAAATAAATTCCGACTCTCTCGTTCCCGAGTCTCAAAATAATAAGACCGACGCGCCTTTTATCTCGCGCCAGCTAAACATGTAGGGTTCGCAGACGTAGCAGGCGCGATACGGCAAGATAACGATAACTACGAACGTCAAATTGACGTCAATGTCGATTCCACAGCTGTGCGATATCGCGCGGCGATCTTTGTGCGCCTTGCGCTCGTGTTTGCCACTTATCATCGTGCTCTCGAGCGCCTTCGACGACTCCGAACACTTTGAGACGCCCTGTGTCTCTTTCGCGCTCCTGAACCGTGAACCCTTATCGTGGAGCCGGCTCCAAGCCCGCTTCCATTATCTATCCAAACCGTCGGACGTCTCTCTACCCCGACGTTTATTTATTCGCGTGGAAATGTCCGGCGGTCCCTGCCGCCCTACGGTGTCCCCTCGCGCGTCGCCTTTTCGACAAGGAGAAAGACAGACCCGTAAAAAGAGACGGGAAGAGAGAACCGCCAGGATCAAAAGGAGAAAAAAGAAACGGGGAGCATATACCTGTTCCACGCGCGAGCACGCATCACACAAGCACGAGCGCGCGCATACACATATGTATGTCCCGTGTACGCATCCCTCCCTCCACACAAGCGCCCTTAAGCACGAGACTCGACCAAGCACGCGTGCGTCCTCATACTCGCTCTCGTTCACTCGCTCGTTCGCGCGCGCGCGCGCGCTCGCGTACGCACGCAAGCACGCACGCAACACGCATGCACGCACGCGTACGCTCTGGCCGGTGAGGATAAAACCGGACGAATGGAGGGGAAGACCCGGTGGATGGGAGTAGGCGCGCGCCACAAACGTGAGGAAGGGAGGACGGCTCGCGTCTTTTCCCCTTCCTCTTGATCGTCATACGCGTTTTCTTTGCTAGTGACGGCAGCGAGTGCGATATCAGTCCTATTCTACCGAAAAACTTCCTTTCAGATATGCCGCCCCGCGATAAGGGTAGCTGGAAATTCGGTGTATTCAGTGCATTATCCTTCTTGGATATCGAAACATACATATTTTCATACAGTGTTATCTATTTTTCTTTATATATTTTATAGTTCGCAACTGCACAAAAAAATTGGGTTTTTTTTATCGTACCCGACCAGTTCCAGGAGAATGGTTAATTTTTATGTATCCTTGCTTAGGTCACGAGAGTCTGATAATCGAAAATGACGCTCCACTGTCCCATTCTGATGGTAGCTGCAATGTGTTTACAACGCGTGCCGTATCTCGAAGTTACATTCTGCAATCGTGCCCATCGCTATACTTCTCTACCGTCGCAGCTTCTCCCTACCGCCCCACCCCTCTCGGATACACGTACGTTCCGTGCCACCGGGCTCTCTTACTCTCCTCCGATACCTCTTCGTCTTCTGCACAGCTCTCCAGCCGCAGACCTCTCCATCTCCTCCCACTCCCTGTTCCTCATCGTTCTTCCTCTTCTTCTTCCTCGGCTTCTGTCCTCGTCGTGTGCTCTGCACCCCGCTCTTTCGCTGTCTCTTTCTGTCGACTCGTCCGGGCCCCCGAACCAGCTTTTCTTTCTCCCGGTAACTGTTCAAATTTCGATCCCCGAGACACCGCGAGACCGGTGGGGATGTGGACCCTTCATATGTGCGCGCCAGTGTTTCTCATATGAATGGCGCAGAACTCGATTGAGTGGATAGACAATGGGCCTTATCGATACTGGGTCACTAGTCTGAGCTGTCTTCTTATGAATGGATCGCATAGATCGCGGATGGATTCTCATTGTGATCAATAGTTTGCAGAAACGTTCCTTAAGTTGGTTTATATCGTCTTCCAAAATAAAATGCCTTATCCAATCGTCAGCTCATCGAGTCGTCAACTACTTCGAACGCATGCCAACAACAAACATTGTAATTATCCACAATGATGCATCATGCTCCTGTAATGTCGATCAATAAACATATTGGGTTAGTAAGGTAGAACCAATACAGGAACGATCGAAGATGAGAATCTCGGGCAGCGTAGGGCCTTTGGGGCCGCAGTAGTAGTGGGGAATCACGGGGGTATGAGGCGTTGCGGGCCGGTAGGACGGGAAAGGGGGAGAAGACGAGGGTTTAGGACCCGGGATCGAGTACGAGGGCTCGTGGAGGGGATAGGCGCGTGCCCGCCCCAGCTATATAAGGCCCCGAACCCTCCTTAGCTAGGCATTTCGGGAGCCAGGACCGTACCAACAGTATCGAGGGTGCGGTTTTATATTACTTCCCACGCTTCTCTTTCCGTTCGGTCGAGTAAATCTCACGCTTTCGTCCGTTTTTTAACGATCGCGCGAGTACTTTGAGGTGTAGTTAACGAGGTTGCATTGGACCCACCTCGGCGCGAGGTTTTTCCATCGATATATCGAGCAGTGGAGTCCATCAAGGTCGACTGGCACGCGCTGCTACAACTTCTGCTCCCGCGTGGTGGGGCGGGGGGGGAGTTCCGGCCAGACCTTAATGGGGCTCAAGGAGGAGAGCGTCCTGCCCATCATGCTGAGCGTGCAGCAGCAGCATCACCACCACGGCCTTCACGCCACCTCGAGCGCGCAGACCCATCGTGGCAACGTGATTGTCTCCACCAATAGCATGCCGACCAACAACAATAGCGGCACTCTGCAACACGGATGCAAGCGATCCAAAATCTACGGCCAGCCCACTGGGCCCTACAGTACGGTGCCGCATCAGCCTGCCTCGGTGGCCAGGCGAAACGCGCGCGAACGTAACAGAGTGAAGCAGGTGAACAACGGATTCGCCACCCTGAGACAACATATACCGCAGAGCGTAGCGCAGTCCTTAGGGAGTAGTACGACCGGGACTCACGGTGGTTCCAGAGCCGGTAGCAAAAAGTTGTCGAAAGTGGAAACTTTGAGAATGGCGGTGGAGTATATCAGGAGTCTCAAGCGTCTGCTGGAGGAGCACGACGGCAACAACGAGTCCAGTGGATCTTCACCGACTTCTTCGACGTCCTCCAACTCGCCTCTATGTGGTTCCGAAAATGGAGTCGGTTCCGATTCCAGCCATCACGCGGCAGAACTCAGACTACGTGGTAGCGTCACCGGGGAGATTCATCACCATGACAGTCCGCACGGGTCCGACCTACATCGGCATCAACATCTCAGGCAGAATCCGAGTCCAACCTTCGTCCCTACGACGTGTTCAGAGGCGTCGAGTTCGCCAACGCCGAGCTTCGTCTCCGAGACCTCGTCGGCCGGGAGCCAAGGCTACAGCACGTCGGGCACGCTTTACGCGATGCATTCCGACAGTTACGATAATTACGAGCCGATGAGTCCGGAGGACGAGGTGTTACTCGACGCCATCACCTGGTGGCAGCAGAGTCAGTGAAGACGTCTACGTCGATTTCGTCGCGGGCCCTTCCTCCTCAAGGTTAGTGTTCTGATCCGATTGTTTCTTTTCTCTTGTAATTGTAACTCACGGCTCAATTCGTGCTGCAAGATCATGTTGCGTTGTGTGCAATAATCGTGAATGTCAAACTCAGCTCCCCGTTCTTGTCCAGATTCTTCACCTTTGTGATTCGATCGTGGTTACTACTCCGTATTTATGATACCTCATCAAATGCAACTTTGCCGGTCTACGTAAGAACCTCTTCAACTATAGAAATTTTAACACAATTGACTGCTGTTAAAGTCTACTTTAGAACAATCAGTTGAGCGAGACCGGTAACAGATTACTGTCAAATGACACTGGCACATTGACATTCGATAACACGGTCGAATATCGGCTGATCGATTCGATTTACCAAAATGTTTCTCTTCATCTATCCTCGCCACCCCCTCGCCCGTTGACGACCGTAAATTTCATCCAAGGGTGAATATCTCGCTGCTATGTTGCCGCGGGGAAGCCTAAAGAAATTTCCGACTAGATTTGTGACCTTGCCCCCTCACAATGGCGCGCGCAAACCCTCGCTGAAACCCCGTCCATTCAAATCGCAGACTCCATTCAGAGGGGCACCGCGTATACATTCGAGGAGCGACGCTTTTGTGCCGCGATTTCTTTCACGGTGCGTTAATGCACATACGTGTGTACGTGAGTGTCGGTCCCTCTTCTACCGTTTTTTCCGGTCCTACCGCCCCTTCCTCCCCTCCCCCTACTCGCCCCTTTACTCTTCAGCGGCGTCCCAAGTCGATCGATCCGATCTTCGGAGAGGACACTTTTTTTTTGGACGGATATGTATATTACATAAGGTAAATTTTATAAAACGCGACAGTTTAGCATGAAATGAATCTCCCTTTTTGTATTGGAAAATTGAAGTATCGTTAATAATTCCCGAATTTCTTTATAAATGGTTACAATGGTTTTTCATCGAGAGGATACGTCTAGGTATGATGACTTCAACGATATGAAACTTCATTAAGACTCAGCTAGCACTTGAACATTTTCTCGAGGCTCTTGATAAATTTCCAATAATGTTTCCTCTCTCAGTAGAAAAAAATCTAGGAACAAGTCGCGCGTGCGCGAGTACGACGGCAAGAATCGATCGCCTTCCGAAGCCCGCGCGTTCGAATTCGACTCTAATCTTGATGGACGTAACTTTCTCGTCAAATCCCTTCGGTTCTCTCGACGTGTCTTCCCTCATCCCTGTCTCTCTCACCTTTTTCCCGTCGCTGTCCCTCTTTATACACATCTCCCGTTCCATCTCTCCTTTTTATGAGGACGATTTCGTTTGCCGCGTTTAACCTGAATGCATCTTTCCCGTCCCTCGTTTGTCAGTTTTTGAACCGGTACGTTGCCCTCTCCTCTCTCTCTCTCTCTCTCTCTCTCTCTCCCTCTCTTTCTTTTTTCCAGTTCATTCCTCTCTTTTTCCCTCCCCCTCTCTCCTATCCTTTTCTCCCTCTTTTACTCTCGACGAGAGAGACGCCCTTCTAGTAAAACCGCCCTTACCTGAAATCATCCCCTACTTCTTCCATCTCGTATACCTGCAGAACTTCTTTTTCATCATTCTCCACCGACGAAAAACCCGTGATCTATTCGGAGAAATCGATACCATGCTGAAAGCGCGAGCCTCAAATCTCGTCTTTGAATCGTGCTAAGATATTACGCGTAAGTCGCGTAAGAAATCTCCGTAAAAATTTGTCAATTTGCTCAATGAAAAGATTATCATCCCATTTATCGTAACAATTCGTTATACCCGTCTAATAAATTCTTCTCCACTTTCTGTTGCAGCAACGAGTGCAAAAGCAGGATCGGGCCGAGAGCAAGCATGAATCGTACAGGGGACAACTAAGAACTACCGGAAGCAATTGCTGTGATCTAGTCATAGTATTTCTGTATTTATCATCTCCAGAGCGGATACACATACGAAATCCTTCGACATACGAAAGCCTTCGAAAATGTATTATCACTCTCTCTCTCAGAGCGATGTCCGTATTGATGTCGAAGTCGCTCTCGATTCACGTCGAGTTCCAAAGTACCTTGAAGCGTGATTGAACCGTCATTAGGCGCGCCGCCGAATGCTGCACAACGAACGCATTGCAATTCTTGACGCTGTGTTATTTTCTTGCTTTCGTAACTTATTTTTTAGCGCCGAAACATTTTCTCGTAATCCCGTTGGGGTCGAGAGCGAACGTGCCCTCGAAAATCGGCCGCGCCTGATCGGCAATGGATCTATTATTATTTATACAGAACGTCCCACCATGCGAACGGTGCAGCTGAGAAGGAAGACGTCCAAAAATCGGGCGAGTCCTAAGAACCGCAAAGATGCTTCTTAATGATTCTTTTCCGATCACACGGCGGGACAGTGAGTTTTGCCCAATCACTCTCTTTCACGGCTGTACCGATCGTTGCGCGACGATCATCACGTCTCGAGAGAATTCTTACGACGGACAAGCGAAGCTACCGAGAAATCGAGAGATTCGACGATGTGTCATTCCATAATTATTACGCGTAGCGTTTTATTTTATTATTTCTATTAAGGTAAACTCTCTAAAATTATCGGTACGAGCCAGATGGTGTCTCGAGGAGAATTCTCGGGTATTACCTGGGTTGAACTCCTATCCAACTTGAAGTCGCGGGCGGCGCACGCTTTATCGCGTCGCGCGAAATCACCGCTGACAAAACGTGCCTGCGCGTATGGGAGAGGTAGACTCTACCGACTCGGGGCTGTACGTGATCCGCCCGTGACTCTTTATCGCATATAATTTACGACGCAATGTACAAATAATTATTAGCGCCGTCAATACTCGGCTACCCGAGCGTATTGAGTACCAACTACCTGAGTATCCAAGTATTGCGCATCTCTGTAAATAATCGACGACTCGTTAAATATATCGAATGATGTTACGAATAATTCGTGGAGATTGTTATCGCACTGTTCCCGACCAAACCGGATCCATCTTCCACGCCCTCCCCGCGACGATCTGGATATTCACGTGACAAACCCGATAGACTGACATGCACCAACTTTACAGCAACTTTAAGTATATTGGACCGCGAAATTCAGCAGAGTCTTGTATGATGATCAACCAGACTGCATTCACATAGAATGATGAAATAGCGATACTAAAGAAATACGAGAAAATTTATCAAAATTTTCCTCAAACATTATGTCGTACATTAGGTGTGACATGAAAATCTGAGTGACTCTTAGTACATTTGTTGCTGCATCGATACAACAAAAAATTTACATTACTATATGACAACAAAAAATTTACATTACTGTATGACATTGAATAATTCATTCAATACAGTATATTCCCTTCATAAATGTAATTAAGAGGATTGTAAAATTCTCATCATCGATTGTGTGTATATGTGTGTTGTACGTCTCACGTCATGACAATCATGACAGTCTATCTGGGAAATTTCGCTCATATCTCGCGTTTGCATTCATTTTTGCGCGCTATGAATTTTGTCAGATCGTGCACGTTACGACTCCTGTTAACTTCGAACTGAAAATTTTTATTACCTCGGCCATTTTGAGTTTTACGATATAAGCCGTATCGATGACAAACATCTGAGAGAGCGCTCTGCATGCGGTCTGTTTTTCTTTCTCTCTCTCTGTGTACGTATTTTTAATTGAAATGCATCTTGTTTCGCTGTAAATTATGGACAATTACGCGCATCCAATTCCGCAGGTGTACGAAAACTTTGTTTTATTTCGCGGCAATAAATTACCATAAGCGGCTGCAAAAGAGAATACAACACCTGTCGTACCTCTTTCGCATGTGTCGTATCGTTTTTATTTTGAAAAAATTATATATTATATACATTATATATTATTACGCATTCTTATTTTTCTACGTTTGCGAATATGTCTCGTACGTCGGGAAAAAATCACGAGTACGCGCAATATTCTGCCCTCGATCCTTCTGAGCTCGACGATTGTTTTCAGCAATAAGTTCCTAAGGCTTCTGACCTCACACTGCGACTATCTTAATTTATAACGCCAGAAGCAAATGCATGCCTAAAATTCTTGCAAAGTATGCCAAAATAAGAGAATATATCCAAAAAATGATACAATCGATTAAGTGCAATCCGAATCACTTGTAAATACGAAAAAAAATTAGGGAAAAATAGGGAAGAAAACGAAACGAAAGAAGAGGAAAAAGATCGTTTCCGTTTGAAAAACAACCGAGTCGACGCGGTGCAGCGCGGTGCAAGGCGGAGCTGGTCTCGATTACCCCTGTCAGTGTTCCTGTGGTTCTTCTTGAGTAAATAACACGAGGGAATCACAGTAATTTCTCTGTCGTGCGCCCCTTTCGGGGCTCGCTGCCTCGCGATTTTCGGAACCACAAACAATTCAAAACGACTAAATCAGTGTGAAAGCTCGGGACGCAATTGTGCGGCGCGATTGACTCGCAAAATGCGACGTGTCGGCATCCCGGCGCGCCGAAGCGCGCGAAATCGATGAACCTAAAGATTTATGCACTGAATGTATTTCCTTTCTGCGCCGCTCGGATGGTATTTGAAGATTTCAACTAATCTGATGTTTTCATTGTTTAAATCCGCGAAACGTGACTATGCAAGAAGACAAAGAGACAAACAATAATCAAGTAATTCGTAGTTTTCGATTGCCAATTTATCATGCAAGAAGCGACGATGATCCTTACAAAAAATCGTATCTTACTATATAATATTCCACGGCAAAGATTGATTGATTGAGAGAAATTATCCGATAAAAAAATTAACAAACGGATATTTCCGATCAAAATTCCGATCAATTTTTATATCTGATCAGTATATCCGATTAAATTTCATCGGATACTTCCGATCATAATAGCATTTCGTCAGATAAACCGATCAAAAAAATTAACTGATCCTTCTCATTGGAGATCCCCGTTGCCTGATCGGATATAAAAATCCATCGGTATTTTGATCGGAAATATCCGTTTGTTAATTTCTTATCAAATAATTTTTTTCAGTGTAGGCTTGCCTCGACTTCACGAAGACACGATCGCTTGCCCACCGCGAAAGCGCATCTCGATGCGCGAGACTGATCCGCAATAATCCCCAGTCCACTCCCCGGACCGAAGCTCGTAAGAAGGGAAAAAATAAAAAGAGATGAAAGAGGAGATCGGCGGTTGAGAGGTCAACTGGAATGGATTCCGCGCGCGCGTACGGGAACGGACGGCCGCGTGCGCGCGACAAGCGCGCGCCGCGCTCTTCTCGCACATAGTCCGTTTCAGGGACACTTAAGTTAACACGAAGCCCAGAGCGAGATTTCAGCCTGGCGTAAGTCGAAAGGAACGAGTCTATAATATATTCCGTTGCGTCGGAGCCGCTCTTCTCCTTGAAGTCCGGTCCTCCTCTCGGTCGCGCGCCAACGTTGCACGCACGCACGCATGCACGCACGCACGCACGCACGCACGCAATGCGTGCACGCATGCAGATACGCGGCGCACGCGTGCGCTCGCACAGCTACTATATAGTCCAGCAGGATAATTAGAGGCGAGTTCTTTCCAACTCTCTTCTCCAAGTCAGCCGGAATCCGACGCGCTTCGGCGCGTTATTGTACCACGTTCCGTCCCGTTAGAAAGAGAGAGTGTGAGAAGGGACGTCAGGGGCCGCCGCCTCGAAGGAGCATTATACCACCCCGGCGTGCGCCATCGTTTTCTTCGATTTTCGTTTCCGGATGCGCGCCCGCGCTCCTCTTCTTACGACGCGCAAGGTAACGCGAGGAGGATGGGGGAAAAATGCCGCGGGGTCACGGCCGAAAAGAAGACGGACGGAGCACCCCCCTGAGCTGTCAACCCTATCGTATGTCGAGATTGCTTCGAAAAAGATATTTAACCCTTTGGAGCACGGTGGCTTCACCGCGAGATCACCTATTAGAACCAAATCATAGCTGCAGGCATAGTGATCTCGCAACGAAACCACCGTGATTCAGCCTGTGTATAGTGACGCACTCTACCGGTTTTTTGTGTTACTCGCAACGTTCAGTTTGCGCGCTGTTTTGATAAAAATAGAAAAAATTGTAATTTCAGAACACACGAATGATCCCTTAAGTTGTGTCATTCTAGACACGTGACGTGAATATTTTATTAGAATGCGAATTTTGAAGATCCTGTGCTTCCAAGGGTTAAGTATCTTTCCGTTTATGGTTATCTAGCAGGATATGTATTAGCGTACGTGTGTGTGTGTGCAATATAATTAGTGTATTCACGACCTACTGACGTTGCTCCGTCGAATGACCGATAATTGAACAATCATGAGCGAGACTCCTGCCGGTTTACGCGCTTTACGGGGCGCCTACGTCGGCATTCCGCGCAGTTATACCCAATTATACCCCGCGATCAAAACGAAAAATATATTTTCCAGACGTAAAATCGGCAATTAAGAGTATTACCCCCCGGTGGAGCAGCGTTATTACGGCCCCGCCGATCTGAGACTGTCATGTTACGTCGTTATGTTGTTAAATTTATCGTGTTAATTTTTCTGATATAAAAAGATATGAATATATCAAAAAAATATGGTAGATCAAAATTATATATTTAATAAAAATTTAACACACACATACACAAATGGGCTTACTGCGCGTGCTAAATCCGTTTTCTAAGCTCTCCGAACAGATTACCCGAAATAAGTTTTTAAATCACCAAATCACGACAGACATCACGGCCTCGTATTGGATGCGAATATATACATGTGAAATACATAGTATATAATGTGGCATGATAATATAATAATACGGTGTGTCTCGGTAATGGAAGCAGTTTACCCCGCGCATTCATCCGACCGTTGCCGAGTCATTCAGTGAGAGCATTCAGCTCTCTCCGCATAATTACGGCCGCGTGACAGCCAGAAAGGCTTAAGTCACGAGAGTCATCGGCACCGTTCGCGTCCCGTCGCCGGAAATTGTCGTTGCCGGCCGGCTTTTCGGCAGTCGCGCACACAAGGGAGTGAGACGTGACGCACGAACGTCGTGAATGGCACGCGGACGGGCGGGCGGTCGTTTCATTTCACTTCGATTCCATTTAGTCATTCAAGCGCGACTTTTCGAGTCCGAGATGAGATACCGGGGGATACCGTGAGTGAAGGATGAGAGCGAAGGGAGAAAAAAAGGAGATCGGGGACTCGTGCGCGCTCGTGGCGCACGGATTCGCTAGCGAGAACGTGGGTGGTCGTAAATTGGTCGAGAATAGCGTCCCGGGGAAACGCGCGTCTTTCGACGAACGCTGCGTCTCTCTTCCAGGGAAGAATTCCACGTGTGACCGCAAAAGATGGGGGAGTGAGATACTGGCCGGGATGAAAATCGACGATCGCGCCGCAGATCGCCCCTGGCGAGCGAGCTCAGCTCTCCTCGTCGTGGCCGCCGCCGGGACGTTTACGATCTCATGTTGACGCGCTCGCACGCATCGTCAGGAGATTAGACGAAGAGGAAAGAATGGTCTGTACATTATAAATTTAGGCTCTTGGACGAACGATTTATTGCCACGAGAAGCTTCAGAAATTATTTTCCTTTTCTTCTTTTCTTCTTCTTATTGAAAATGGCCAGAAACAGTTTAACCTAAAGTTCCAAAGGTCAATCACAGGAGAAGTTACCCTTGAAAGTATGCTTTCCCAAAGAGAAAGAGAGAAGCAGAATTTCTTGTTTCGACTGTTGGGCCCTCTTATCTGCCTCGCTGAAGCTTCAAACCACCATCGTTACAGTAAAAGAAATTAATCCCTCGACTGGACCAGATGGACATCTCCATTTTTCTCGCTCCCGACGTGACACGCGAGATAAACGGGGTGTTAAAGAGGAAAAACGAGTGACTACTCGAGAACGCACGCGGGCTCCTTCGTGTGATAAATAAGTAAACGACAGTGTTCAGCTCCTCCCGAGTATATACAAACTGCGTGTTGTTGGCGCGAGCTCATCGGTTATATCATCCCGAAACACGATCAGCCTGCTCACAAAATCTCACTTTTGTTTCGACGATAAGAAGAAAAGGCTCGTGAGAGATTCGAAATCTCGATATAGCCGTCAACTTCCAGGAGGTTCCGGGAGGTCTCCACAGGAGACCCCCCCCGACCATTACTGAAAATAGGAAAATCAATCTTGTCGCTCTTTGTTCGGTGTCATAACTGATCCCTGTTGGAGTCTCTCCTCGCGACGAAGGTGTGATAACTCAGTTGGGACGATTCTCCCCCCTCTCACTCCTTTGCCTCTCTCACCCTTTCTTTTTTAGGCACACGACAACAATATTAGCTTGATTAATGCAAGTGAATAATTATCGGATACGCGCGCGCGCGCGTCCTTTATATGGCGTGCGTTCGATCTGTTTGGCCGGCAGCGATAAGCCGGCGCCAATGATCGACGACACTGACTCACGGCAGCGGTGCGCGCGCTTAACGAACCGCAATCGCCTTCCGAGCTTTTAAAGCCCGATGGAACTAGTAAATACGACACGCCGGGATCGCAACGCTGGTAACTATGCTTTGCGTGCGCGCTCGCGCCGCTTGTGTTCGCATAAAGGCCCCGCTTGTGAAGGTCCGCATTTACACGGTTCCCGTTATCGCGGCGCGTCCGATTGCAATGAATAATGGATAAAATGCCGATACTCACGAGACCACCGTCGGCTCGTTACGCGACCGAAAAAGACCCGCCGAATGGGTCGTTCGCGGTGCTTTCCGAACGCGCAGCCTGTTCAGCGCTGACCCTGAATGTTCCCTTTATCGATGGAAGATACATTCGTAGCGTGAGCGCCAACTATAACGACCGATACGCAGACGCTTTGTTCTCGGACGAAGAAGTTCGTACAAGCGAGACTAATTGCAAATTGCACTCGAGCTTTCGTTACGGAGGCGCGTGAAGATCGGCGGAGAGAAACGCACGACTACAATATATTTTCATTCAAACGGAAGATTTCTATCTAGTAGTGATATCATCCCGGCTAATCGAATATATCGGGTATGGGATGCACGGATATCTCAAGTATAACCTACATATGTCGGATACTATCCAGGCATCTCGGATATCATAACCTAGATATTATTCTGGTATCATAACCTGGTTATTTTAAATATTATCTGGATATCAGGGATATTACTCGAGCATCAGAGTTTGAATCAGAGCATTTGGATGTCTTGAATACTACCCGACATACTTGGATAGTATTCAAGGCACCCGAATGCTCTGATATTCGAGTGGTATCCCTGATCTCGGAATGGTCTCTGTATTTTGGAATGGCCTTACTACTTAAGTATTAATCTCGGGTATTACCTGAACATGTCGGACTACTATGCAATTATTTCGATTACTATACGGATATCACAACTAAATATCACGAGTATTTTCTAAGTGTCAAGAGTATTACCCGAGTATAAAGAATGTTACTTGGATCAGAAGCTATCTGAGCATCACGGATATTAGCTGAGCATCATAGGTGCTACCTAAGTATCACGGGTACTATCTAGATATCACAGATATTATCTCAGTATCTCGAGTATTACACCTCCCAGAAGCTGCACGGCTGGTCGATTCTCCATGTGGTAAGCCACCCTCGGCCAATTAATCAATCCCCGATACTGTGGCGAGGGTCACCTACAAACCGCATTTTTCTCTTCGATTTCAGTATGGTGAATGGGCCGCTGTTAGGGCGTAACAACGGCAATCGCAGAATAGCCGGGGCGACTCTCGAGGAACTTCACGCGGTGCCATCATCGATGTCGACGCAGAAAACTACCAGGACAGCCGCGGTATTACGGCATAACTCCTCGACACGGTATAAACTCCAGCGGAGCCATTGTCTGTCGCCCGAGGCGTCCGTTCAACGAAGAGCCAGCTTCATTGTCACGATCCCGTAACCCATGAATGGCCGGCTATCTCGTTTAACTTCAATTACCGTGTCTTCCCTTTCATCCCGCGTGGTGGTAGTACCGGAGGCGACAGCCCCACGTGAATGTCCTTTCCTCCTTTTTCCCTTTTTTCTCCTCGCGCCCATCGCCACGTAACCCACACCTTTGTCGCGGAAAAACCATCTCTTACCCCGACCTCGTTAGTCTCTCTGCTTTTAGCCGTGAAGAACATAATGCGCGAGTGTACTTCGCGCCGGGTAAATCTGTTCGTCTCTCGCGACTCTCACGAGACGATCGCATGCGAGAGTTCCGAGACTAGCCGTAGGATCTACTCGTTAAACTCGAAAAGAACATACCCTCTCATATATATTTAAATTTCGGAATGGGCAATAAACGAGCCTCGATTACGGTAACTGTAATTAACGACAACGCTCCGCAGTAACGTGTTCGTGAGAACGCCTCAATAAAAAGAGAAAAAAAGAAGGAAACAATAGGACCCTCCTTTGAGGCACTGAATATCCGGTAGGAGATGAGCAGGAACCGCAGGGGTCCGATCTGAGGATCGGCAATTATCGAGGCGCTAATTACTTTCTAATCGCCCATCGATACAGCAACGTAAACGAAACGGACACGATGTGACTTCGCCAAAAAACAATCGTTTACGCTTCATACCCTCCTGTCCTATCTATCAGGCTGATCTTAATCGCCGCCCTCAGATGCGTAGTGAACGCATCACCGAAAGCAGCCGCGAGAGATCCCGCAGCTTTAGGCCACCTGGTGGACTTAGGAAGCCAGAAAAGTCAGAGGAATCTAAAGATCATGGAAAAAGGCAGTAAAGCCAAGTAACCAACTTGTAGGAGACCTCGACTGAACACTACTCGCAGGCTTCGTTGTTGAAATATATTCAACTGTGAACATCCGACACTTGGATCTTTTGTCATTGATCAAAACTAGTTTTAAATTAAAAGCAAACCCTTTTGAATATTTGCATTAGTTCTATCAATACAATCTAGGTATTGCTATAGTCGAGTAGATATTTGGATAAATACTCCAGATACCTAAGTATCCAAACTTATGAGTACAATTTGGGTACTCACGGATACCGAATC
Organism: Odontomachus brunneus; assembly: GCF_010583005.1. NCBI lineage: Eukaryota > Metazoa > Arthropoda > Insecta > Hymenoptera > Formicidae > Odontomachus > Odontomachus brunneus. Next base: position 2,506,550 of record NW_022639463.1, read on the forward strand.
ACGAGTATTATCCACATAATACTCGAAAGATTCAGATGCTCGAGTAGTATACGGCGTGATATATGCCCTACCATTCTCCAAATCAAGAGTTATAGTAAACATCCCTAAATGGTACCCGAAATACTCGAATAGTACCTGAAATATCCGAAATATCCGGATAGTTAGGATTGACTTGAAACGTTTCCACAAGTACAAATTTTCCGAGCTAAAAGTCGTCTTCCTTACGGCCCCAGGAAGCAGTCCCTGTGAGAAAACCCCAAGGCCGGAAGTGAGTGCAAATATTTGCCAAGCTAGAGCTCTTTCACGATTGTGTCTTGATCCGAGCTGACTGGAGCTCGATTGTATCCGGGTGACGTAACGTGTTCCTCGTTCGCGCCAGCACAAATCTCGGAATAAGAGCGTGTTCAGTCCTAAAATTGAATGTCGCGTTATCGATCTAACGCGCAAAAGGACACACCTGAAATCGTCTCACAGCTAAACGAACTCCTCGTCGTCACGTTCGCCGATTGTTCGCGTGCTCACTTCGCAACGACCCGATGGAGACGATCGCAACTGATCGCACCGGCACAAATTAGTCACTACGCGATATCGTGGATTAGAAAAGAAGGGGGCCCACGAAAAAGCAGCGGGAGGCAGGAAGGAGACGAGCATGGGGGAAACGCCGCCGCGGTTGTCGGTCGCATTACGAGAGGCAATATGCCGGAGTAGAGTTAATAAGCAGCCGCCTAGGAACCGGGACGGCCTAATGCCAGCCTAAATATACACGTCGCGACCGAGCTCGCTGGGCACCACCGGGCGCAACGGCCCCGCAAAAAGTCCACGTGGATTAAAAAAGCACGGAAGCCGGCCGCTCCTCACGCGAATTAAGAAGATCTTTATATCCCGGCAACGCACGCGGCGATTTGCAGGGGCGTATTTCTCCCTTCCTCCCTCGCCCTCCATCTCTCTCTTCTCTCTTTCTCTTTCTCTTCCTCTTATTCTCCGCCAGACTTCAGCTCGCGATTATCTTCCGTTTATCGCGTACGGACACGCGTACGAAATAATAAACGAGCGGATCGCGTTCAGCAAGTTTCGCAAGTATCGTACGACGCATAACAACTTGATTGAACTTGATTTCATATTGCCGTGTATCGTGGACTATTTTCATCGAGACACAAAGAGCTATTATTCATTATCTTTAGCCTTCAAGTGCTGTCGTTGATGATCACAGCTTGTGCGACCAGCTGGCACGATTATCCCACGTTTATTAGCGACATCTACTTACCTTCGACTTTTTATCACTTTTGCCTCTCGAAGCCACGTATGTGGATAATCATGATCGGGACACATCGTGTCTACGAGCAATAAACCGACATTTGTTTTGAAGAACCGTCCAACTGAATGCACTGTACACGTACACATCAATTCCACGGTTTGGAAGCCGGCGATGACGTCTGGGTTCATTAACAAAAATAAACGGTTCCGTTGTTTGTGAACGATAGGAAGCTTCAATATCATCTGTAGAAAGAGGAGTGGAACGCAGTTGAACGAGAAGACAAACAGACGAGTTCGAGGACGTATCCGTTCTCGAATCGGATCCTTTCATGGTTACGATCGAGCCTCGGTAATCCGACCACGAGGAGGCCTGTCACCGACGAGAACGAGAGATCGGGACGAGATGGGGCGAGAGGGTAGAGGGGAAACGGAGATGGGGCCCCGGTGGATGTAGACGCGCGGCGTATCGAGTTTTTCTAGGCTCCTAGGAAAATATTATCGCAGTACCTCGAGCCGCGATTTTTCTGACGGTAGATGGGGCGTTTTTACGACGTGAAATCCTCGTCCATCTTCGCCGCCGCGTCGTTTCCACGTTCCGCCACCGTCACCGCCGGCACGACCGCAGGGTCGACTAACTTCGGCTCGTTTGGCCACCATTCTTCCCCATTCACATATTCGCGTTTTCTCCCGAGGACAATCCAAGGTGTCCTGGGGTCTCACGCCTCTCGGCATTGACCGTCACCATTCAGTCAGCCATTCTCTTTCTTCGACAGCGCGACTCTTTGTCACCCCCCTGAGAGACGCGACATAAGAACGGGAGAGAGGGAGGGAGGGAGGGAGGGAGGGACTTGGCTCGCCGAGGAAATTGTAGTGCGGAATAGGCGCGAAGAGGTGAGATGAGAGATGGTCCAAACTCGCGGAATTACCAGTCGCTTGTGGTCTATCCGAATTCAATGGAACGCGAGATCGGTGTGCTATTGCCCCGGCTACTTTGTCGAGATCGCGCCCTCCCGTTTCACGTCACAATGTCACAGAGATCTCGCCGTGGGGCTCATGAATCGATCTCGAGAGAACGAGAGACTCTTCTGGATTATTATCGAGGATTTCGAAATGATCACAGCGCTGTAGGGTCTGTATCCAGCTAGGTATTAGAGATTTAGGGTTACAGGTTGAAAAAAGAGTGAATATAACTTATAATAGTCGAGCAAGTCGGGCTCTATAATTTGTTGATTTGTCGAATCTTAATCTCCGACACTTACTCTGATACGGGCTTAAGGTCGATATAGATACTCGAATAATATCCGGCTATCCAAACTTAACCGACACTACCCGTGCACCCAAATACTGGAATTATATTGTACCCAATCTCGTGGGTATTACTACGATGGATACTACTACTATAACTACGTATCTAAATAGTATCCAGGTATCAAAACTCGCATTCTTGCACTCTGTTATCCGAATAGTACTAGGTTACCCAAATTCACTGATATTACCCGAAAACTGGAATAGTACCGGATACCCGAACTCGCGGTTCATGAACTGTACCCACGTACTCGAGTAATGCCTAGGTAGGTAGATAGATACTCAATCTATAAGTGGCATTTAGTGCGATTTCTATCATGTACACGCGCTAAGTAGGGTTTCATAGATACTACCGTGTACTCAGATATCAAAACTCGCAAATATTACTTCTATATCTACCAAGTATGTAAATATGAAACCGGAATTTTTGTATAGAAAATACACGTTTATTGTATGAAAATGGTAAAAAATATTTTATTCGAAGTATTGCCCATCGCTAGCTATACATTTTTCCCACCTGTCTGACAATTTGTGGATGCCACGCCAAAAAAACTGTTGCTCTTTTGAGGCAAACCAGTCATCGAGCCATTTTCGTAAAAAGTGAAGCGCTGCTTAGCAAGTGCGTGTCCCATCGATGCAAATAAATAGTAATCGGACGGAGCCAAGTCTGGTGAGTAAGCCGCATGCGAAAGTATTTCCCACTAAACGCCTCAATCGTTTCCTTGACCAGTTTTGCTGTGTGTGATGGTGCATTATCATGAAGAAAAATCACTTTGTGTTGCCTTTTTTATATTCTGGTCGTTTTTCACGCAAAACTTGATTCGAATCGATCATTTTTTGTCGGTAGCGTTCAATATTAACGATTTGGCCAGGTTTTAGCAGCTCATAATAGATCACACCCTTCTGATCCCACCAAACACAGAGCATTGTCTTCCGTCCATAGCAATTTGGCCTTGCAGTCGATGTCGATAGTTCGT
>NW_022639463.1:2510095-2535950 GCF_010583005.1 Odontomachus brunneus
CGATTTGGCCTTGCAGTCGATGTCGATGGTTCGCCTGGAGTTACCCATGATCTTTTACGCTTAGGATTCTCAAAATATATCCACTTTTCATCGCCAGTCACAATTCGATGGAGAAATGACTTTCTTTTGTACCTGGCGAGCAGCATTTCGCAAGTGGTTTTTCGGTTTTCCTGCTGTCTTTCATTCAGTTCATGTGGAACCCATTTTCCCATCTTCTGGATCTTTCCCATGGCTTTCAAACGTATGGAGACGGCTTCTCGTGTCACATTTAATTGATCCGCGAGTTGTTGTTGCGTTTGAGTGTCATCCTCATCCAACAATGCTTGCAATTCGCTGTCTTCAAACTTTTTCGGTGGTCTTCCACGTTCTTTGTTTCTCACGTCAAAATCGCCACTTTTGAATTTTTTAAACCACTCAAAACACTGTGATTTACCAAGAGCATACTCACCGTAAGCTTCGACAAGCATTCGATGCGATTCTGCAGCAGTTTTCTTCAAATAATAACAGAAAATCAATGCTGTCCGTAAATCGTAGTTTCCAGGCACAAAATTCGACATGTTCAACGCTATTACAAACTATGCTGCTGTATGAAACTTGTATTGTTGTGAGTTGAAAATCTTTGTCAGAGATGTCAACAAGGAAATGGCACCAATGACGCGGTTTGACGGTAACTACATTGACAGCTAGGGCCATTTATGGGCAAATTCCGGTTTCATATTTACAGACCTGGTATGTACTCGATTGATATATGAGGACCCATAACCCCATACATACACCCAAGTATCCAACTTTCAGCCATTACTCCTGTATCTGCGTACTTAAGTAGTACCCAGACTCAACCTCATAAGTACTACCTGCGTATTCATGTAACCGAACTGGCAGGTACCACTCCTGTAACTGCGCGATCGAGTGATATCCGTGTGTCCAGGTACCCAAACTCGCGAGTACCACTCGATTACCCAGCATCAGTGAGTCTTTCAAATGGGACTATTATATTCTCAATATAATATTTTTATGAAGAGAATGACTTGAGGAATAAATAAAAGTAATGATAACAAGTATACAAAAATAACTGGGTAATCATGTATCCTATGAACGGGTATACCCGCATGTAATATCTGAAAGATTCTCATATATAGCCTGGGTATCTAGAATTACTAGTTAATATAATCGAAGAAAGAAAAACGACATAATTAATATGTCACCCACCGATGCGATTAACTGTAAGCGACCCAATAATTAATCTTCTCTATCTCATGCACGTCTCCATCTCTCGCAGAAGATATACATGTCGTTTTCTAATTATAAGGAATTTCGACCAACGATTCACTAGACGTCCGAACATGTTCGGATTCGATGTGCGCGCGCACGTAATTGAAAATCCCGCGTCCACTGGGCGATCACGTACATACGTCGTCGTAGAAAGCACGTGCTCGACTTTCGATGGCCAAGAGCCGCGCACGAGTCGAGAGAGCCAATTCCGAGGGAGCAAATTCCGGCGGTGAGGTGAGGTCGGCGCGAAGCTGCGGTCGGCTTGTGTGGCATCGCGGACTTGGAGCAACGGCGGCGGCGAATCCACGACGAGTAAAGCGGAGCAGATCCAACGAGGACCCAAAGAGAGGCTCCGACAATTACCGGTACCCCGGACGAGCGGCAACGAACGGGCTCGCGCGCTGCTCCTCCCTTTGCACTCAGGCCAAGTATAAACCGGACAGGTTTCGGCGGCGCAATTATTAATATAAGAGAAAGAGAGAGGATCGACGAGAGGAGAGACGAAGGAGACGTAAGAGAAAGAGAGGATGCTCAAGGTGGTCCCGATGCTGGAGGAGTGCTGAGCGGCTTCTCTCTCGTGCGCGGCTCTCGTGTGAGACGCGAGTTCCCTCGCACGATGGAGAAGGATGAGGCGATAATACGATAAATAAATCGGCGATATCGGTATCGGCAAACGTGAGAATATTTTCTCGGCTTCATTTTTCTTCCGCAGCACATTTCGGCAGTCCGCCTAAACGACCTTCCTCGGCGGGGAAAAAGAAATTCGCGCGGCTCAAAGACCCGTACGGTTATTATTTCGAGAATTCGCTAAATTACCGCCAATGGCCACTTGTTTATCGCGGTCTCACGTCCAATCGACAACGTCGTCCGATGTTAATGCGCCGACATTAAAGCCGTGGCGAAGATAGAGCGAACGTGATCGCGCGTCATCGGATCGTCTATGTGTCACGATAAAAAATCATTAACCGCTGTTTATGACGTAGATATAGGCAACGGCGGTTTATTTTTTCATATCTAAAGAACCGGTAATCCCGCAAAACGGAGCGGGATGGAAGGCTCGTGACGGTTAGAACGGTTAGACAGCACGAAATAAAAGGAGCTCTCACTCTTTCTGCCTCTCCTCCTTTCTCTCTCTTCGTTATCGATACTGTGGAATAACAAGGCCGATGTCATCGTATAAAGCCCGAGCAAAAGGAACGAGATGCTGCATGCACGCGCGTATAGACCCAGTTGTCGATTTCTTCTCGCTGCCGACGGAAAAAGGCGAGAACGTTAATCCGTTAAATAAAAGAGCGAACGAGATGAATAAGTAGTTACTGTGACATTCGTCCAACGAGATCACACGTTGTTGACCTTCTTATACATTTCGCAGTGTCACTTTGTCGATCCCTACCGTACGCCATGGTACGCGATCTAGATTTCGGCGCGAATTAAAAACGCAGCGGCTCGTGCTTGCGGGACCACCCGTTCACGCGCGCACGCGCGTATCCGGTAGCACGCACACGCGTTCACGGACTCCGGGCGCGCAGGAGCCTACTGGCCCCGTGGCATACGAACCTACAAACCGCGTCGAGAGTGCTCCCGATCGTTTCGGAGGACGAAACGAAACGCCACACACCGGTGCCTCTTTCTCGTTTATTTCGAACTTTTATGCGTCTCTCTCTCTCTCTCTCTCCCCCCTCTCTCCATCTTTCTCTCCCTCTCTCTCTCTCTCTCTCTCTCTCTCTCTCTCTCTCTCTCTCTTTTTCTCCTTCCCCCTTTTTTCCTTCTCGCACGCTCATACGTACGCCACGTGCATATGCACGGATAAACAATGATCGCCGCGAGTCAGCCCCGGTAACGAGACTCCGGCGAACATTCGGTGCACCTCGGGCCCTCCGACGGGCATTAAAAGTCGAAATTACACCCGGGAGCACCGAGTCGACCTTGGGACCGAGCGCGCGCGCGCGCGCGCGCGCGACGAGCGTTCCCGGAGGGATTTAAGGCGCAATAACGATCTCGCGAGAAAGCGTTTGCTGGGTGTGTATATATATTTTCTGGAGACACTTAAGGTCCACACACAGAGCAATCCTCGTGGGTGCGATAATGAAGATGTCACCAGTAATTGCAGCGCGTCAAATCGCCGCGTGTTACGGGTAACGTAGAAGCCGGATCGTTATCTCCCGTCTGTCTCTTCCGTTATTTGACGCGCCACTGCAAATTGGTAATATCGCGCTCGTTGTGCTCGCTTTGCGCGCCGCGTGTAAATTACATTCGGATCGCGTGGCAAGGAACGATCCTTTGGACGAAATTTACAGGTTCGATGATAGCTCTCGCAAGAGAACCTTACGAGCACTTTCCATCCTATTCCTTTCCGATTTTCTCGGACGCACACGACTCGACGGGTCGGTAGCAATAAATGGCAGACGCAGCGGAGTGCGAGGAAAAGCGCCGCGACCCAGAACCCGAGGAGGCACACATTCTTTGACGACGATGGCCCGAAAAAGAACGCGCCGCCGGTTACATGGATGTCGCCGTACTTGGGCCAAAGGCCAAAATGAGAGTACTCTTTCGCCAATCATGTACCTGAGTATCTAAGCGACTGCATAGCCGTGTATCCGAATATTCAAGTTACTTTGTACTCGATTAGCCAATAGTTAGCGAGTATCCACACTCTAAATTTCTTGGAGTGAGACTTCACTCCAAAGTAGTGAAAATTGCTCCAGTCGAAGTTAGAGCGAGAACTTCACTCCAAACGAGTGAAAAAATTGTTCGCTTGGAATGAATTCTCACTCGTTTGGAGTGAAATTCTCGCTCTAACTTCGACCGGCGTAATTTTCATTACCTTGGAGTGAAGTCTCACTCCAAGGAACTTAGAGTGCAGGCAACCGTGTATTCGGATATCCAAGTAACCGTGCATCCAGATGTTCTAGTACTCGGCTATCCCGAAGATATCTTGAAGATTAATATCCCGAAGATTCGGATACTTAAATAGTGCTCGAAATATCTGTGCGTCCGCAGTTGATATCAATAATGTAAAGTACAATGATACCAGAATCGCTGGCTCGAGTACACAATGTACTAAATGGCATACAGTGAAATCGCAGAAGTGGACAAACAGACAGACGGTGTCTCACTTTTCCCTTTTGTTCCGAGACCATCTTAATTCAAGGAAATTTTTATTCGTGAGTCAGAAATGAGGGGTTAGGGGAACGTTACTTAAGAGGAACTGACTGAGGATCACTCGAAAAATCCGTAGATGTATCCCGACTGATAAACGTCCTTTGGAAATAAGCATCGCGATAAGTTTCTCGCGTACTTCTACCAGCCACGCGACCGCCACATGCGCTATCTCGTGGTTTCATCTTTCTCTCTTTCCCTCTGTCTCTCTCCCTCTTACTTCACCGTCGTTGCAGCTATCCTCCCTTCCATGGAATGCCGATGGCTATCTCGCACCACTTCCACCCCCTTTCATAAGAGAATCTCTTCTTCTCGTCTTCTCCTGGCATCGGCCGGTGCCCACGATTCGCCTTCCTCATCACCGCGAGAGTTGTTCTGCTCTCTCAGAATCCGCTCTCATAATAGCCGGGGTAATCGCACGGGATGGGTGCTGCATCCTCCCGTCCGTCCACCCTTGTTCCCGCGCCCGCCGGTGAGATACTACGTAGCAATTGAATCGAGATACTTGAATCTTACGCAATTGACGGGGTGATACATTTTTTTGTCGGTGGTGTGTGCGCGGCGCGGCCCGGAGGATTGGCGTCGGTTTCGCTTTTGCGCGGCCGGTAATTGTTACTTAATACATTGTGGTTGCGAGGGGAAACGCGCTTCGGCGTTAGCAAATTTAAGACTCGAGCGCGCCGCTGCTTTTTTTATCGCGCCCAATAATCAGGTGTGAAGGAGGTTTTGGGGGAGCACGGCGAGTGTTAAGAGTTCGACGTTCAGCGTGCATACACGGTCGGCAATCGTCGGGCGAGACGCGAGCGCATCTTTTTTTTTTCATCCGAGGAGCAACGAGTCGAGAAAGCCGCCGACTTGGAACGAGTCAAGTGAGACGGAGGGTAGATCGTGCAGACCGGTGACGGTCGGTGCGGTCTCCCGAACTTTACGCTCAAAGAAAACCGGAGGTACGATCGCGTCGAGCGCGATTAGTTCCCATCGCTAGAAGTGCAACGGCGGCAGGACCGGCAGCAACTTCTTGGGTTCCCACCGAACTCGAGTTCTTCGTCTCTGTCCAACCTGCCGTACGGTCGATCCCTTTCTCGGGCGAGAGAGCAAAGCGGCGCGGCGTATCGTGAAATGTGCTCCCGAGGCGGCTGCGGCGTTTTATTTTGTCGGCGTGCGTGCCGCGCCGCGCCACACCGCGCGCGCGCGTTCGCTCGCTCGCTCGCGTTGCACCGGCTGCAACAGTGTTGCCCGCCGAGGAAGGTGGGATCGTACATCGAGATGGACGGGAAAGTGAGAACTCGGTAAATGCCATGCCGCACGGGTTATATAATAAATATACACGGAGGAAGCGCGAATACGATACGGTATCCACGCGCGCGCGCGCGCGATTCCGAATGGCAGCCTGACGCACCTCCGGAGAATCAATCCACCTGGCCGAAAGAGTTTACTTTGTTTATATGTGATACTCGGGACTGTGCGGGGAAGTGGTGATGTCAATTCTGAGAGAAGAGATTATGAATACCTCATGTATTACTCGGTACTCGAGTATTTTAATATGAATAACTAGGTACACTGAGAGAAGAATTTAGTAAATATTATCAACATTTGGTTACTATTACTAAATGGTAGACGTAAATAAAGCGGGCCAAGGCTATAGCAATACTTATTAATTAATTTAGTTCTGTAAAATAAATTATTTATTTGACAGAAGTAAAATTTATTTGCTTCCAGAATATATTTGGTAAATAAAACTTATTGAATAGTTGAGCAAAATAAGCGATTTTGTAATAGTTACAAAATTTTTGGTAGGTTCAACCAACCATCTGTAATAATAGATATTGAAACGATGTAATAGCTGCAAATAAATGAATTTTTCGTTGTGCTGCAACAAAACATACTTATACTTTTAACAAAATAGAACTCGTACCTACTAAATTTTTTATTACATGGGATATAACAATTTCATAACAATTATCAAATATCTGCTCATAACTGTAATATATTTCATATTAAATATTTAACATTAAGTAATTGTTACTAAATTATTTAATTGATGTTACTGTGAATGCAATTACGTCATACTCCCGATCTATTAAATATTTGGTAATTATTATCATATTTAGTATTAGTTACTAAGGATTCAATGAATTTCTGTAACTAAATGCAGTTTGTTATAGTTACCAGTCTTTTCTCTCAGTGTACACTTCGGTACTAGAATATAACTGTTTATTTGGTAATGTTGCTTGAAAGAAACATCGATTTTTCATGAGTTCTATACAGAGAGAACGATTTATTGATTCAAATAAATGTTTCTTTGGAATAGTCCAAACGAATTATTTGGTTGACACAATAAAAATATTTCTTTGGAACTAAGTCACAAATAAATATTTTTGTTGCTTCAAACAAAATTTTGTTTGATCAATCGAAAAATTCGTTTGGACTATTCCAAAGAAACGTTTATTTGATTCAACCAAATCGTTCTCTCTGTGTATTCGATCTATGTACCGCAGGTTGTGTAATAGTCATTGATAATAACGTTTTCGTGATTTTGTGCTTCGTATCTGCACTCTGACTTGTCCCTGAACCTACCGATCCCAACACTTATATTGTTTTTCATTGACAAATTATATATAAAAGTGCAAGAACAAATGTGCTAGACGTATTTATTTAGCAATGTTGCTCTAATGCAACATTTGGTTACCTGTTCCGCTTGTTGTAACTTTTTGACAACATAAAAATTGTTTTTGAAAATATATAACTATATCCAGAAGATATATTTTAATTTCAAGAAAATCGGTGCTCTTTTCTTTTAATAAACAAAATATTTTAATAAACAAAAACGAAAAGAAAATTTGAAAGTCAATCGAAAATTTGAAATCTGGCTCGACCAGACTCGTGCTTGTCGACATTCTGATTCTTCTCTCCGCTGCAACCAACCCAGCCGCGAAATGCAATTTTCTTCCAGTCCGCATGGAAAAAAAATTTTTTATCTTACGCGCAGTCTGTATACGATTCGACGGACGTATTTCGCGATTCGAATTGGAATTACATCGCAGAAAACAACGACGAATAATTTCGCATAAATTTTGCAGTCGGAGTCGCAAAGTGAGACGCTTCGCGATGCTAATATGATATATAAACGATTGATGTCACAGCGTGACCATTGCACATCTGAGTGGAAAATAACAGCATATCGACGAGTCACGTGCGATAAGTGCGTGATATCGCGCGTTGCATCGACGCCGAAGAATGCACCTCACGTCGCGCGGGTTCGTGATTGCATTTTCCGCGACACGCAACCACAGCCTTCTTCTCTTTCTCTCTCTCTTTCTTCGCATCGCTCGTACGCATTCCCCCTGCGCTCGTTAAGAAAGAGTATATATCGAAATCACAGGACCGGCCTACGGTTATCTCTTTGTCTCTGCCGATATTTATCCTCGCATTGCTCCTCTTGCTTGCACGTCCCGCAGCAGCACTGTTTCATTCACGGAACTGGTCGCGGACACGTCGGCCCATTAAGATTGTAAGTCGCAACCGCACGCACGTGTATCAAAATTGCGGCATTCTTAGAAGCGCCGGTAATTGGCAAAGGTTCAAAGTCGCGCTAAATTACCGCGCACCACCTTTTGCCACCACCGACAATTTCGTCGCGTTTTCGTCCTTCCTCACTCGCGCTTCCTCCGTTTCTCGATGTTTCGCGGCGCATTACGGGAACTAATTATTGCCGAGAGAGAACTCTTTGACGTTGTTGTTGTTGTTGTTAGCGCGATCCGCCGGGTCGATCGGCGCTAATTGAATTTCCCAACGCGGTCGTCACAATCGCCGGACGTCGTGCGGCCGAAAGAACGGCGTGCAGGTGCCGTAAATTACTTACTTAACTCTCGGATAATTCGCTATCAACCCCCACAGCGAGCGAGAAACCGACTTTCCGACTTGACGCGGAATCCAATTTACGATAAGGGCGGCGCTCGCGGAGCAATGAGGAATTTGAGTTCCGCGAAAACAAGACTGCCCGACGCAGGCGTTACGCACGGTGTCCGACGTGAAATTACATCTTGTCCCTATCTCTTGTGCGCGATAAATACTTTAATATCGCGCCGCTATATTAAAACGTCGAATCTCGCCTGCCGACGACGCGCAATTACGATTGCGGCGTATTCTCTGCTTGTTGAAAGAGAAAGAGAGAAAGAAAACTGAATATGTAACAAATGGAGAACATGCACGTCTCTTCTCATCCTTACCCGGTATTACTCTTCGTTGCGTCTCCTTTACTCGCCTTTTTGACGCGTAGCGGCGTGTCAGCGTCGGGGAACGGGTTACGTGTGCATTCCCGCCACCAAACGTCTCCGCTGCAACAGCATTTCGGAATTGAGGCATTCGCGGAATTATGATAATCGGCGACTTCCACGAGCACCAAATTATCTTTGTTCATCTGTCGACAATTTGTACCGCGTGTGTAATTTTTGTTTCTTTCTTTTTCTTCTCTCTCTCTCTCTCTCTCTCTCTCTCTCTCTCTCTCTTTTGCTTTCTGTCTTTTACACGTATAATTCTCGTGCGATACACAATGTGACCGCGTACGCACCCAGCCTCCGAGAGTATTCCTTTCTCATGTGATTACCGACGTTAACCGGGAATTTTCTTAACCCGTTATTTCGTCCGAGAAATCGCGAATCTACAGGGGAAAAAATAAAATTCAGGACAAAATATCACGGACAGTGGATGTATGTGTGTGTGTGTGCGCGCGCGGTCACATCGAATTATTGAAATTCCGGCGCTTGGATTGTCGTCCACCTCGGCGATGCAGACGCGATTTAACCAGCCGGTGAGTTTTCACGCGCAGCCCTCAATCGCGCCCAATTTGCCGATACGATCGGCCGAAATTAACGCGTCCGGCGCATCCTCATATGGATGCAGAAAGCCGAGCGAAAGGCGCGAATTTCCCCGACGCGCCCCGAAAACTGGCTTTCACACTACCGAATAATCGATCAGCGACTCGAAGCGATCGGTTCGAAAATTGACGGTCGACTCTCTGCTACGTGGACGTCCCGTTCGCTCGCCCGGGGAGCAGCCAGCTCATTTCCGAATTCCATTACGGCGATCCGAACGCCCAATAGTGAAACCATTAAGTCCGCGAAGAAACGTCAGCGCCGTCGCCGAACTCGATCCCTTTGAAAGGGACAAATTCATCGTTCCTCGGCGGATCCATCAGCCGATCAATCTAGCTTCCATTAGCGATCACAATCGACTTCCGCAGAGACGTACTACGGCGACACAATGCTAAATAGCGCAGCCACAGTGCGTCACTTACGAGTCGACCAAAGAACTTTTCAATTTGCCGCCGCTGCAAATTTTAAACGCCTCTTCTCTCTTTCCTTCTCGCCGTTTCGCCGACGGTCACTGACGCGAGACGCAGTACCGAATTGATCTTCTCTCGGGCCCCTGGCACGCGCAACTTTCGCGAGCACTTCGTGAGCGCGCGCGCGCACGTTTGCGATATTAACGGACGTGAATATAACTTGACGTTATCGCGGCGAGATCTCCCCTTAATTATACCCCCCGTGATTATTTATTCATTCTTGTTTCTCGCATCTCGTTCTTTTCCTCACTCGACAGGTATTCCGCAGGAAGCCCGTGTATTTTCGAATTCCACGTCGATCCGCGCCGTTCGATTCGGCGCAGGACGCCGATGTGTGCAAACCTGCGCGCGCGAAATTCCGCTCGCCGGCTCGCGGAGTGTCCACTCTCTTTTTCCGTCGAGAGCTGGTCGCGAGCTACCCCTCCTTTCTGCAGCGTATCATTACGGACTCGCGTGCGCTGCCCCCGGTCATTCTCGTCTCATCTCGAGCAAGATTCCACATCTTTCTCCCTCTTTCGCTCGCTTCCGAGACCGCGAGCTGTGCGCGAGCGCGTATGCGTGCCTGCGTGCGTGCGTGCGTGCCGGTCCGCTCCTTTTTTTCGGCACCCGTGGCGAACGGCGGCCGACGTTCGCCGATGATGCGGGCACCGAGGCAGGTATCGAATGCACCGCGTCTGATCGAACGATCGCCCGTACCGCCGATCGATCTTCCCGTCGCGGCGGCCGCCGCGACCGGCGCTCCTCTTTCGATAGCGCCGTGGAAATTGATGCGATACACTTACGTCGAGTTAATCGCGCTCTATCCCGCGCGATAGAGGTCGCGAGAGGAGATCGAGGTGTGACGAACAGCATTGGTGATGGTAAACGCCACTTGATCCGACTGCGTGTGTGGATTTCAATAAACCCGTTCGCGGAATCGAATATCCGCGAGTAGCGCGGTCGCCATTTTGCACATATCGCGAGTAACGACGTAGGAATGACGTGCGGAAACGCGCTTTGCAATAATCATGATTTCGCGAGAGCGGCAGTATCGACGTGGCGGATTTCACTCGGTGAAATTCGCTCGGAACGCATCAGGGACTCTACGCCGAAATTCGGGCAGCGGTTTCCGCCGGTGCGCCAGAATCGCGTCATCGGAGAAAGTAGATTTTAATCTGCAACCGCAAATAATGAACGCGCCTCGATCCATCGGGAGTCGCGAGGGTGAGAGGGACCGGCTCTAGAAAGATTCGGTTGGATAAGAAATAATGGGAGGGGGCCCCGTTCCCTCTCTTTGTGTACCCTATTTGTTAAATGCACCGTTGGTCGGCTACGGCTACGGCGGCTACGAGACGATAGGTCGATATACCTCTCTCTCAGACCCCATATAGATCCTCGACCCACGATAAATACAACCGGATCCCAGAGGATCGTCGATCTTGCTTTCGCGAACGCGCTTCAATTCCGGCCGCCGTTTCAAGAAACGGCGTCCTTGCGCGACTTCCGCGCTTTCGCGACAACTTGCGACCTGAGGAGTCAATTGATTCAACTGCGCTTGACTAACGTGGAAATGATTCGCAAAATGTTCGAATTGAACGGAGAAAACAAAGGTCGGAACGTTCGAATATAACTAGTAGACACAAATGATATTTGTCACGTAAGCGTTATGAACTAATGTTGTCAGAATAAACCGGGTATATTTCTATACTTTGAACATTCAGATACTCAGGTATTTGAGCACCTAAGTACTCAAATTTATCCGGGTACCAAAAATCACAGCCATCACCTGCGTATCCGACTATTCAAGAATGGGGTTATGTATCCATTTATGTATCCAAGTATTTTAACTCTCTAGTACTATCTGTGTACCCAAACACCCAAACTCACAGATGCAAACTGCGTGTCCGAATACTCAAACCCACCAATACCACCGGCACTTGCAGGTAGTATTTGATTACTTACGCGTAGGTATCATCCGCGTACCCGAATCCTCAAACCCCCAAGTACTACTCGAAGGCCCGAATATCCAAACTCACAAGTAATAACTCCGTACCCGATTATCTCCACGTATAACCCAAATACTTACCTCCGTAACTGTGTTTTCAAACCCACTGGTACCACTTGCGTTTCTGAATACTCAAATCTATAAGTACTATCTGTGTACTTAAAGCTAACAGCACTACTTACGTATCTATGTGTTTAAACTCTCCAATACTGTCTGAATACCTTCTTTAGTTCTAATTCACCGATACCACCTGCGTACCCGGATTTTTAAACCCATCGGTATCATCTAGGTTGCCGAGTACTCAAACTAACCGGTATCCTGCAAGTACCCAAACTCATTGATACTACCTGCGTACTCGAATTTTCAAACCCATCGGTACCACCTGCGTTGCCGAGTACTCAAACCCATTGATATCCCCCGAGCACCCAAACTCACAGATGCAAACTGCGTGCCCGAATACTCAAACCCACCAATACCACCCGCACTTGCAGGTAGTATTTGATTACTTAATCAAACGCACAGGTACCATCCGCGTACCCGAATCCTCAAACCCCCAAGTACTACTCAAGGGCCCGAATATCCAAACTCACAAGTAATAACTCCGTACCCGATTATCTCCACGTATAACCCAAATACTTACCTCCATAACTGTGTTTTCAAACCCACTGGTACCACTTGCGATTCTGAATACTCAAATCTATAAGTACTATCTGTGTACTTAAAGCTAACAGCACTACTTACGTATCTATGTGTTTAAACTCTCCAATACCGTCTGAATACCTTCTCTAGTTCTTTAACCCACCGATACCATCTGCGTACCTAGATACTCAAACTCAAAAGTACTAGCTAAAAAATCGAATACCTAAACTCACCGATACCACCTGCATACTCGGATTTTTAAACCCATCGGTACCACCTAGGTTGCCGAGTACTCAAACCCACCGGTATCCTGCAAGTATCCAAACTCATTGATACTACCTGCGTACTCGGATTTTCAAACCCATCGGTACCACCCGCGTTGCCGAGTACTCAAACCCATCGATATCCCCCGAGTACCCAAACTTGTTAATACTACCTGCGTGCCCGACTACTCAAACTCGCAAATACTACCCGTGTTTTATAACCCGCTATTTGAACATACGGTGTTCTTCTTCCTTTTGATCGCGACCCAATCCCAAATCCGAGCTTCTCGTCTCGAAATTCACCACTGGTGAGGCGAGACAACCACAGTTTTCCAAGACCGAATTAATTTCGGTGGGCACTACGTCGCAGAGCGATACCATTTTTAGTCCTCGTTAACAACCCTGAAGTGATGCTAGACTCGAATAGGAAGCGTATAGGAACACGTACGAGATCGTTTTCGGCGATAAATCGAGTTCGCCCCGGCAGCGGGCGCGCCGAGAAAAGATGAGCACAGCCCTCGACGATATATGCACGCGCACACACGTACACATACGCGCGCACACATACGGAGTATACCATCTTGATAATAACACCCCGCTGTTAGACAATTTGACAACGAATTCGTCTTCCAGCCCCGCGCAAGCTGCCTTCTCCCTTTCAAGTCGTTAGTGCTACCCTAACGAGTTTTACGAACCGCCCGTACCTTAAATTAAAGTTCGGCTTGATGCCTTCATGTCGGGCCTCGCGTGCGCCCCATTTTGCATTCGCCCCGCCGAACGAGGTGACTTCTGTTAGATGACAGCGTGTAAGCAAACAAGTGTGTGCGTTCCCGAATCGAATGAAAGTAGGTTACCGTCGCCGACAGATCTTATCAACTAAGAGTAATTAATTCAACAAGCTATACACAAAGTAATCGAGTACTTCCTTCGCTTGTTAGCGCTCATTCGCCGATATCTGCCGCTTATTATCGCGTTCCGATGTCCGGTCTATAAAACGAAGCCTCAATACTCGAGCTGGAGAAAAATTTCGGTGGTCAGTAATAACTAGTCAAGAATTCGGAGGAGCCGAAATTCTTTGTGACGTAATTAAGATAAAGGGATAAAGGAGAGTTGTGTCGTAAACGACGGATACCGAGTTTTAACGACATGATCAAGATTTTCCTCAAAATTATGAAGCCGTAAAGTTCGGTTACTTTATGGTGGTTCCCTCCCCTCATTCCAACGTTCGGCGAGGACGTCGTGAAGGCTCCGAGAAGGCTCCGGCCGACAAAAAGTAGCCGAGCGATCGCACAAGGTTGCGAGTGCGACCGAGCCGATGAAAAATTGGATCACGCTGGCATAATAAACATTAAGCTCGCGCCCATTGTCATGCTAAGCAACGCATTAGCATCTCACGCGAATATGAAATCGCGAATAATACGCGTTGCGTCGAATCGATCGAAAGCGGGGATCGCGTGCGTCTGTCATTATATTAAATTGCCATGCACATCGGCGGCGCATCTCCCAGTAGAACGCCGATTTGAAATTTGCCACCATAACCACGCCTGCAAAAGGCGCTTAGAACGAGCGACACGGTTGCTTACGCAATTACGCGCGCAATTGAATGCTCGGTTATTGACGGATAGGAAATGTTTTTGCGCCTCTCTCTCTCTCTCTCTCTCTCTCTCTCTCTCTCTCTCTCTCTCTCGCGAGGCCCAATTGTACACAAATCAAGCGTGGCCGGGCTTCTAGAATTATTGTCGACTGTCGATTTATTTACGAGGTTGACTCGATTAGTCCCGGCACTCGAGATTGGAGGGAACGGGTCCGTCGAGTCCCCGGGAGACCAATCGCGTCACTCGGCCACTCGCCGGTGAAAAACGACCAGAGTGATGCGCGGCGGAGGATCAAGATGGAATGCGTGCTAACGCGTGCGAGTCAGCGGACAATTTGCGTATATACGTCAGGGAAATAATGTCGGCGCGGCCATTTAATCACGATACTCCCGTCGTGCCCGTCGTCGTACGATTGTACTTTTTGCGGATCCCTCGACCGCGACCGCCGGCACGCACAGCCGAGAGAGTAATTATCACGCTTTCAATTAACGTGCGCCTCAATTACGAGAGCCGCCGACGGGATTTTCATGCGCCCGACTCGGCTTCTCGTTAATTTTTTCCCGGCCGCGACCGCGAGGCCGTTTCTTCTCGATATCGTCCTGCGGTAATCGCCGGGGCGACATTTCTCGGAGTACAATTTACGAAGTGACATTATTTAATGAGTTCGCCGTAATTAAGACGGAAGGTGAAGTTACGGTGAACGCTCGTTTTGTGGGCTAAATTCACTCGGCCACAAGACATGTATGTTCGACGTCTCGCAATTGTTACCAGTCCAGCGCAAATGTACCGAATACATGACACTTTTAATTAACACGTTGAATGCCATAGTGTCACTATGACATTACCGCATCTCATTAAGCGTTACGTGTAAGATATAATTAATTGTGTTTAACAGTATTAGGATTGTATGGTAGAGGTGGAAAGCCAGTGAAACGAGACAGAAGATATTTGCATCTCGAATTAGAATCTCGATTTTAGATACTCAGCTGTCTCGAGTACTATTCGGGTATTCGCGTCTTTCAGGCATTACCTGAATATCCAGCTTTCTCTTAAATCTGTGTACCTGGCTCACTTTTATACTTGAGTATCCATAACCTCTGAGTACTCGGCTTTGTTTCTTGTTGCTTGAGTATATTTCAAATTACCCGGATATTCGGGTACTCAGGTGTTTCTCAAATTACCTTGATATTTCTGGATGTATCTAGATTTTTCCTTTAATTATCGGAGTATCCGGACTTAGGTTAGTTTGAATATCCGTGTACCTGAGTAGTACCCACGGATTGGAGTATCCGGATAACATCTGAATATTCTGAACATAAAGACGCCCGGATTATACTGTGGCAACATTATTTCGAATTACACTTTGTTATCGTGATCATTAGTGATCCAATCATCAATTATGCTTTTGTACAATCGGTGTAAATCGGCGCGGCAGTCAACGGTGTTGACGATCTCTACGTCGAGATGACTTCAACGCGGCGCAGCCCAATTGTTGCCATCGCCTGCACGAGAGAAACATCTTGCTCACCGATGCATTGCGGTGCAGTCTACCGCCAGGCGAAGAGATCGTTTCACGCTCGCACGCTGGCCGACGTATCGAGGACGATATATGGCCACATATTACGTGATCGTTATCGCATTATGGCATACGATACGGAATGTCGCGGCACGATATTGTCACGCGCTGTGCGCGCGGTCCGTCGCGATTCCCGGACGCGATTATTTCGATGTCACGTGCCCCGAACCGTCGTCCGGTTCTCTCGCCGTCGTCGTGACTTGTCCGTCGTCGTTCCCATTATCGATGGCGGCCGACAAGGACGAACGAAGACGGGCCAGCCGAACGAAGACGGGTGATACGAGATGCACCTGTCTGTCGCCGCGAAAGCAAGGTGCAAGAGCGGCAGGCGCGCTCGCGTCGTACGCGCAATAGCTGGCTAATGAGCCCCACGACGTACCTCCATAAACGCGCGAGCACGCACTCCACGTGCGCACAGAATATTAAGTACCAATAATTCTGGATAAATGTGTACCGACATCGCGAGGTGACACACACCCGCGGCGGATCCCTCCTCGATCCCTCGCAGGGACGAATCTCTTCGCGGGAGCGTGCCAATCTCTTGTCCAGGGCAAAACATCTAGCACGCGCACAAGGGCCGAGCGAGCGGGACTACGAGAGGACAAGGTAATGGAAAGAGCGGGTGAAGGTAGAAGAAAAGGGCCCCGGGTTCTCTGTCTCTTTTTCTTTCTCTCTGCCCTTCTCTCGGTGGCGTGCGAACAGCAGGTGCACGACCTCTTCATGATCGTAGCCGCTGCCCGAAACTCTTCTTCCCGCCGTGCCGCGTCTTCTCCGTCGCTCTCAGACACGTTCCCCATCCCTCCCTCTCTCCCTCCCTCGCGAATCCACGAGCCCGCGCTCGGTCGCAGAAGGCCCAGAAGGTCCACTTCCGAATCTCCTGGTAATTAAAGGCTGCCCGGCGGAGCTGCCAGCGGTGACATACACGCCGAGGATTTAATGCCCGGCCATTATTGTCGTTAAATCGTGCGTATCCTCGTCGCGGCCGCTCGCCCCGGTAAAATATGAAAATCGATGTCTCGCGAGCCCGCCTGTCAATTACGCGGGCATCAGGGTCGCGTCAAGGCGAATTTACAGGCCGAGGTAGTGGTTTTTCGGTTTAGACATATCACGCCAGTTGTCCATCTCGAGTCGATCCCACGATTATCCGCAACTTTTTTTCAAATGCTTGGACTTCGCGATAACCACACGTAACGTTAACTAATGATGTCGGTTCTGACATCAATATATTCGAGGTAAGTGATCTGACCAGCAAAATATGAAAACATATGTAAGTTTTTTTTACTATTCTATATGAGAAATATGAATAATAATAATGAGATAATAGGAATAAGAATTATTTTTAAGAAGGATAATAATAGGAATAAGAATTGTTGTTATACTTTACAAAATTGTTGTCGCGCCATTATAGTGGATTCCCGGATTGTAAGGGTTAATATTACAATAACTATTCATCGGATGGCGTTCAATTACTGAATACTTACTCTATGTCGGATACAATCAGGTACAATCGAGTATTCGTTCAGATACTCCTTCAAGTTTTACCTACGCAATTTTATCCTTTTTATATTTCACTCCTTCAATAACAACGATATTATTATTCAAGCCCGTCTTATCGTCGCACAAGGTCCTTCGCGTTCCCGCGTCAACTGCGATGACTTAATTCGCCGGCATGTAATCGTATCCTGTCGCGCCGCTCTAACGTAATTCTCAGAACGGACCACCGCGAGCCTAATTTCACAGTCTAAAATAAAGCTTCGCGGGTTTTATAGCGGATCGCCGCGTTGAATCTCGACGTCGCAACGTCGCAATCACCGTCGGAAAATCATTAACAAAGCTAATAATACGTATTACCGCCAGAAGTAATCCGAGAGCGTTGTTAGATATTAAGTGGATCGACGCTAAAACGTCAAATCGATACACTCACCATCGATGTCGCCATTAGACCGTGTGTAATCATAGTTATTAAAATCATCATTACCATCATCGTCATCATTAATGCGTTGAACTAGCAGTTACCGCGCTTCGCTATCATTACACCTCTTTCTCTCTCTTTCTCTCTCTCTGTCTGTCTCCCCCTGTCTCTCTCATCCTTTCCCTTTGCCGTTACCGCGGCGCCATTAAACCGTCGAATTACTTAAATTCGCGTAAATTGCACGGCAAAATGTGAACGCGCGATGCACCGTGTTACGACGCGCGCCGCGCTCTTTCTCGCACGAAAAATATTCTCCGTCACTTTCTTCCTCTCCCAATATCCCCTCTATCCTCTCTTCCGTCTCATCCCCCCTTTTCCCTTCTGCACCTCCTCCTCCTCCTCCTCCTCCCGCCGCTCTCCCCCTCACTCTTTTAGACCCACAATCCTTCCCCTTCCTCGTTGCTCTCGGCCTTTCCCCCCCCTCCCCCCTCTCTCTCCTTCTCGCACGTGCGTACGCGCGCGCCTCCGGACTTTTTTCCTGTTTTTACGCACCGCTCGTTTTTTCCCTTCCGAAATATAATTGGCGGTGCGATGCACCTGTCTCCCCTTCCCTCTCCACTCACTAGCCCTCCACCCGCCCGCTTCTCCAGGCCGAAGGCCCCGCTGCGGCTCCGCTCGCTCACCCCGCGAGTCCGACTTCGGCGAAACCTGGACGCGTGCCGGCAACTCGCTAACTCGTGGTTGCCGCAGACAGGAAGCACTAATCGGCCGATATCTCGAGCTTAACCCTTACAGCCAGACTCAGCCGAGTTTTTCAGGGTCGCGACTACGGTGGTATCACGTTGCGTTGCGTGAGAAGGATTGCCCATTTTCGCTCGGAGGTATTTTTCAAATTACCTCGGTGAGAAATGGAATTACCGCAGTAAGCCACAGCGACACAGCACGAAAAGTTACGTATCTCTAATCTGCCGTTCCAACCGCCTGCGATTTTTACGAGTCAACAAATCGGCCGCCGGCGGACGGAAGTTGGCACAGCTACGCAAGCAACGTCCTTGCGGATTAAAACGTACAAAGGACTCTGATCGGCAGCCAAAGATCGAGCCTTCGCCCGCGTGTCGCGTCGTTCCTAAGCCTCGCCATGGCTATTTGCACTACGAAATCCGGCGTCCTTTGCACAAGCGGGATTTATCATAGATACGGCAGTCGCAGTGCTTTCATGACACGGAACAACCTCGCCTCCATCTTTCAACGCCGCTTAGGCTTTTCTCCAGCCAAGATGGACAATCGAGAGCGACCTATAAAAAAAAGTGACATCGATCTTGTTAGGCAAACGTCATTTTCATATCTCAAATGCGACCTATATTTGATTTAATGCGACTTAATATGATTTAATGCAGGAACAACAAGCGTCAACCTTCTACAAGGTGTTCAACAATTCGTAATGCAGCTACGAAGGATGTACAGATGGAGCTCACAAGATTAAACACAAAATTCCTCTATCATTTCGCAAACAACTACGTAAAACTTTGAGTTACTAATCATGGAAGATTGATGGATGATCACGCGCGCGCGATACGGTAGATAAGTTACGATGGTGACATCTGCCGTCGTGTGCTTGTACATTACATCAAATTGAACAAATAGTTCTCCACCATTCTGTAAATGAGCAGTTAGATGTTTAATTATTAATTAAAGAAGAGTGATATATGATTGTTCGCGATAATGCACTAATCTTCTTTAATTAACCACTAAAAATCTACGTGGTTATTTGCAAAATGGAAAGGAACTTTGTTGTGAACTTTGTTTTTGCTCAGTTTCATTGATGCTTGATTGTGCATTTAATGAATCACATTGGTCTAACCGGTCCGAAGTACGGAATCATCATCATCATCATCATGATCTTTCTTTCCTTCTCTTTTTCTTTCATATCAAACCCGAAAAGAGGGAGTCCCAATGAAGGGAACACGAAACCGAAGAAGAAGAGGGTGCCCCTCGTTCTCTTCAAGAAAACTTCTTTAAAGAAACGGATTCGAGACGGTCCCCGTGCCGCCGGAGGACGGGCCCATTTCTTCATCCAGTCTTCATCTACCTTTTATTATTCTCTTTCTTTCTCTTCCTTTCGTCCCCTCACCCCGTCGCCCTACCCCTCGTGGATCCTCTACCGACTCACCCTCACGGTAGCCCGCGTTTCTTTCATGGCGACGGAGAAATCATCGGGTTCCTTTCTCTGTACATCGCTCCACCCTCTCCGTCTCTTCTTTTCCCTCATCTTCCAACCCGGGGATATTCATCCACGGACTTTTCATAGAAAAGCGCCAAAGTGTTTCATCTTGTACACGTGTATGTGTGTGCGTCAGATATGGAGATTTATTTCCACAATCGGAACGTGTCCCGCGCTCTCTTTGTTTCTCTCGCCGTTCCGCTCTCCTCTCTCTCCTCCTGCGCGCATCGAAGGACCGCAACTGTTATTGTGAAGAATCGATCGTGTCATGCCGCGATACCCATTTCTTGCAGGAGATCCCGTTCCTTTCACCGACGTCGAGCGGTGTGAATTTTTCCCCGGCTTCCCTCCTTCCGTCTCCTTCGCGCTGTGACGCGCGCGCGCGGATCTCTTTTTGATCGAGTCTTGCGTAACGGCGAGCTTACCTGTTCATTATGCGATGAAAAGTGACGAGCGTAAAGTGTCCGCGAATCGATCTTGTGTGTATCCGTCCCGACGGCTTGTTTACAACATGTTCACCAAACGGAGAACGAAAGTCGCTCTTGCCGTAAAAAAAAAGATTCACTTCAGGCTCATCAAAGATTCCGCCAGACCTCGCTTGTCACGATACAAAGAGAAGAAGAAATTGTGGCACATCCAAATATAAAATTTATTTATAATTATTGAAAGGAATAAATTCTGTCTTTCCTCTCAGACGAAATACGTTCCATTGACGTTTAAACGTACACATGGCAACGAACACTACAATGGATGCAAACAAGTAACGACGCCAGCGCAATCGTTATTGTACATTTAGCGCATTACGAAATCCCGTCTGAATATACCGGTGCGTTACAAAAAACAGCAAATTTGCAATTTATGCCTGTACGTGTGCGCGCTCGCAAGGGAGGGAGAGAGAGAGAAAGACGCGCCGCAACAATTGTGTCGAAGTGGCCACCACATTCTTTAACAATAACAAACGCCAGACGCCGTTCTCCATATCGATGCGCGGTACGATAAATTATGTATGCATATACGCGACTAATGCAGACGCACGCACGCACGCACGCACGAACACACTGCTATGTAAAGGTGGACTGGCACGGCGCGGTGTGCCGGCAAAGGCTAATCTCAATTTGCATCCCCGAATTTCGACTCGATCCAGAAACCTGACTGCTCCCCTGATTTTCGGCATTCAGGTGGCATATGTCGCCCCAGCCCAGAACCCGAGGCCGGTACGTAGACCCGTGAGCCGGCATAACTGCACTGATATCGTATGGCGACATCAGGGGTGCTCACCGGAACAAGAAACTTCCCCGAGGAATCGTCCAAATATTCGCAAAACCTCGCTGTAATTTTCGGAAAATCAAAAAACCATGAATCCACAACCTGAATCCGAGCTCTCAAACTTTCCTTACGTCGAATAAAACGCGAGCAATTCTTAAAGTGGACAAATCCCATTGGTCTCAGAATTGACGTAAAAGGGATTAAAAAAGTTACGAATTTCGAGCGAAACAAACTGCTCTTTTGGGCAGTATTTATCCTTCAAACCTAAGATTTGCTACTTTTCCCGCTCGTGCGATTTCGAACTGAGACGCGGCGACGATCGGAAGACAGAGTACGGATCTCTCCCGGCGACTGCGATAAATCACCGGCGCTCGTTAATACACCGCGAACGCATTAAGCGACACAACAGTTTCACTCGCACGTATTCCGACAGAAGATATAATATGAGAACCGTTGTCCTCGCGTGCGAACACGCATGTGCAGGCGCTTGTCCTGATAGACGACGGAGGGTTGCGTGGCACCCCTCGCGCACGAGCGCGGTCACAGCAGAGGCGAGGGGTGAGGTAAGAGAGAAGGTGTACGACGAGATCGACGAGGGAAGAAGAAGAGAAGAAGTGAGAGAGAGAGAGAGAGAGAGAGAGAGAGAGAGAGAGAGAGAGAAGGGGGGAGGAGGTAGAAAGAGAAAGAAAGAGGGAGGGAGAGAGATGGACGAGAGACGGTGTCGGCAGTCGTGGGGTCGAAGGCACAAAAGAATAGCGTCGCATGCCACGGAGCTGAATCCACCCCTAAAATTCACTCTCGTGCGTTCACTCTCTCACATGAGCAAGGTTGCTCGAACCTTACGAAACTTCGTTCTCGATGGAGAAAGAGAAAGACAGATAAAAAGGAAGAAAGAATGAGTGAGTGAATCGATTCCCGATTCGCTCGCCTTTAGACGAACGAATCAGCTGGGTCTCTCGATGGTAATCGCGACTGCGTTTATTCGACGTGATTGGCCATATTGTGGAGCAGGATAGGTGTTAATCGACGCAGATAACCGCGCGCGCACTCACCGGCGATGATCGCGTCTCGCGATGCTGAAAGAGAGGGGCCCAACGATGGTCCTCCGTCGATCGATACGGCTGACTCTCGTCAGCTGTCCGAAGCGAAGCGTCGATAAGCGAAGCGGCACACACTCGGTGTTATCCGTCTAACCAACGACCGGACCAAGTGTCCCCGATATCGTTTGTCAACGAACGCGAAACGGTTCACAAGACGAGCGCCGCGACTCCACAAGTGGTCGGCAATCTATGGGAGAACCACTGCGCACGTGGTTGATGGGTGCCGCGTAGGGTGGTTGGATGTGTCTCGGGATATTTTTAGGGTGGGTAACAGGCAAGAGCACTCTGCGCTCTCTCCCCCTCCCCCTCTCTCTCTCTCTCTCTCTCTCTCTCTCTCTCTCTCTCTCTCTCTCTCTCTCTCTCTCTTTCTCTCTCGTAGAGGGTGCCCCTGGGCTTTTTCGGATCGGGTCGCCGCTCAGGCGCGCGATGCGGCACGAAGAGGGGAGACCAGAAATCGAATGTGCCGGGGAGGGAGTCGGCGCGGGGAGGAGGTGTACAGAGAGGGGCAGAAACCATCTGCCCGCATATGTTATGCCCCACGAATGTCGGGCGCAAGCCGTAAAGAGAGAACCGCTCGTCCGCGACCAGGAACCGACTGTCTGTCCGACGAGGAGAGGAAGTCGGAAACGAACCCCGTCACTTCCCCCAAAATACGCTGAGGAAACGAGTGTTTTCGTAATTAGGAAATGTAGTAGGAAGGAAAATTGAAGCCGGGGGTTGGCTCGTGTCGACGCGGACACGAACCGACACGTGCAGATTTCGTTCTGGGTCTCGCCCTCGCTGCCGGCAGTAAGCCGCTCGACCGCTCACATATTTCAATTTTTATCCCTCCGGCTTCGAGTATCTGGTCCCCCAACGACATATTTTTATCTTCAGCCGCTGAAGAGCGTTTTTCGCAGACTCCTTCGGACACTTCCCTCGTCTCGTCGCACGCTGAGAACTCGGCCGCGGATTTCTCGTCGGCGAACGTCGACGAACGCGCGAATCCATCACGACAGCCAGGAAGTCGTCGTGTCAGATGGGAGCCAGTAGTGCGTTAATTAGTTAATTAATCATTTCGACTGTATTCCCCAGCGACGAGCGTCGTGCCGGCATCGACGCGATCGATACTTCATATTGCTCAATTTCGCGCCGACTCTCCAGGTGCAAAATCGGTCACTCTCACTTGCGGTTGCGGTTCGCGAGATCCGCAAGTCACCGCGTAAGTGCATTTCATTAACGACGTCGGCTGTCCGCCGGTGAGAAATCAGTTTCGGAATCACCGTCGACCAATCGCACCCGTCGATCTGCGCTCTGTTAAATGTTAATTTCCCCGCGCTCCGTTTGTGGCGGCCTACCCGCCGCGGCAGCGGTATCAACGCGCGCGGCTTCATTTTTCATCCCCTCCTCCCCTTCCTCCCCCTGCTCCGATTACCCGTTCCGAAAAGGTTGAGCGTTCCACGAGAACGCTCAATTACTTACCCCCGGAGAATATCGATTTGCATTTTTATTAGGGAAAAAGAAAGCTTCACTGCCAATCGATACTGAAGGACGATCACCTTTCAGAATATCGGCGCAGCCCCCGTGATGTCCCATTTCCTCCGCACCGAACAAACGCGACATTCTCGCCGACAACGACAATGACGAAATTGCAAATTCGCGCGAGACGGGGTTAAAGAGCGCGCGTGTCCCCCCCTCCTCTGCCCCCAGGTCGGTCTGAATGGTCGGCAGCGATCTCTGGAAGATCCGTCTGGTTCCCTTTAAAGTTCGTGAAGGAAAACACGACACGTCCACGTCGATCGGCATTGTGGTGTGCGTCTCGGACGAACGAGATCCCGTTCTCGCGCGCGAGCACGAAGCAGGCACAGGCAGCCCAAAGTGCAGCTGGTCTCACGTCACTCGTTCCGGGCACACGAACGAAGTGTGCTCACCGTCGCCGTCCCGCTCACACCGTCCCTCGAGTGTATCTGCCGTCCCCTTCCTGCCACCCGGTACCTTCCAACCAGCAGGATGGACGAGGACGGAAGGTCGCGGCCACGCTTCGGCCACGCGACTTCGAGCCACACAGAAGCCTCCTTCTTGCACTCTTACGTGCCTGTAGGTCGTAGGTTGTAAGTTACAACTACACGCGCGCTCGCAAACGTCTCGATAACAATCGGGACGAGTGCCACCGCTGATACGATGTTATGCGCACTGGCAATTACCTTCTCTTTCTTTTTTCCTTTCTCTTCCTTTCTCATGGAGGAAGGAGAGAAGGTTTCGAGCGTGTTGTCGGTATCAGCGATAACGATTCCCTTCAAGTACGATGACTAGTGATGTGTTTCCGAAACCAGAAGTTCGGCTGATGCGAGATCGTATTATGAGATATTAGTCAAATAATTGTTTGATATAATTGTGTTGGAGTTGCGGGAGAGGATGTAACCGTGGATAGGGACAATTCTCCCCGCTCTTACGCTCGTACAATCCGACCGTGATTATCCGTAACTACCAAACCGATGGTCATTACCTCGACGTGCAAAGTATCGTCATTCTCTTATGGCTGGCGTGCGCGTGCAACGACGACATTAACACACACGGGCGCGAGACGCCGACTCGCGCCAGACCAGCGGCAGACACTCGATGCGAGCGATGCATATGGTTTTCTCCGGGAGAAAACCGCCGACTGTCGTTTGATTGCTATCACCGCCACTCGTATCCTTGGAGCAGCCGACAGTTGACTTTTTGTCGCGAGCGTCATACGCCTTCGACGAAGCGACGCGTTAGCGTCGCGGTGGCATTTTCGCTGAGGACCTCGCAAAAAAGGAGCGTGAGATCCGTTGGCGCTACGGATTAACCACCGCTGCGAGTCCGACGGGCTACGGCGCGGCGTAAAGAAGGAGAAGAACAAGTAAAAAAGAGGCGATTTCTTCTCGGCTCTTTTCTGCGCTCTTTTTTACGAGCCCTCGAATCCCGGAGCAGGAAACGGCCCGAACTTTTTGCACCTTCGAACCTTTCATTATCGAAGCGGTCTGGGTTGTCTCAACTTTTAATGGGGGAGAAAAAAGAAACGAGAACTGTCTGCCGAATATTCGCGCGTGAAGAAGAAATACTTTTGTTTATGTATCTCGAAGAGAAAGAGAGAGAAAGAGAGCAATGACGACGCTGAAAGACGAATGTCACCGATGATATCATATGGGAGACAATTAGAGACTGCGCGGACAGTGCAGATGGAAAGAATGGTATCATACAATACGAATTGTATACTGCGGATACAGATGAGTGTATGAAGTTGGCACCCCACTTTTTGAAATTTATAATTTTGAAAGTTGTTCCAGATTGTTCTGACTTTGTACCACATTGTTCCAAAGTGATATTGCTTCATTCGAAACGGTTTTCGAATAAAACAAAAAAAATGATTTTTTGAGCTGACACCCCACTTTTCGAAAATCGAACATTCTGATACCGCAAAAGATTGTCCTAGTTGTTCCAAACATTGTTCCAAAAGGACAAATCCGTAAGTTGAATTATAAGTCCAAAAAATGAAAAAAATGTTTTTGACCTGGCAC